>NC_134570.1:99799621-99974621 GCF_050947875.1 Dermacentor variabilis | reverse complement strand
CTGCTGTGTGCAGGTGCCCCATCCTGCTGATACCACAGAAGTGGAGCACGTCACAGCGAGACTTCACTGCGAAACTCATCCACCACTCCTTCAAGGACTTCGTCCACGTAACGCTCCGTGAACAACCGGATACTTAATCCCGTCAGCCTCTGTGCCTTTCCCCTTTTGTTTACCCTCCCTCCTCCTTCCTTCGTTGTCATGTCATCGTCATTTTGCCGTCATTTTCACTCTGTCGCTGCCACTGCCTTGTCATAACCTCACCGTCACGCCGCCATCTTGCAGCCGTCATGATTACGCCGTCGTCAGAGTCGCCGTCATTTCGTCGTGGTAGTGCCCTTTCCGTCATTTTGTTGCAGTGACTATATTGTCGTCATGACTTCGTCGTAAAGCCGCCATCGTCATTCCGTCGGGGTCATTGCCTCAACGACGTTGAAGCTTCGTACAAATTCGCACGATAGCGGCATGACGATGACTGTGCGATGATGAGTGCGCAGTAATGCTCAACAGCGGTGGAAGTTGACGCCGTGATGCTGCCACGGCAGCTTATGTGGGCGCCATCAGTAAGGCTTGGCTTGGAAATGTAATTATTATTTACAATAAAGACTGAAGTTCACTACCTACCTATACCTATAAAATAAAACTTAGCTTGCGTATACCTCACGGTACTATGCAATGACTTCTTTTCAAGGTTGTCTTCTTGCACATTTTTCTTTTGACGGTAATCCGTAAATGTTGCTTCTCCCGTCGCATTTTACGCTCGTCACGTTGGAGGTCTTCTAGGCGATTGCGCTGCTGCGACGGTGAAAGCTCGTGGTGTTGTTCTGCAAAGCCATACGTGGGAGACCCGAAGCGACCGCAAGACCATGGAGTCGGTGATAATGCAACGGCATCAGGTGTCGAATCGTCATAAGAACTGCTAGCAGACGACTAGTACTTGTGAAGAGTGCGAGAAGTCGCTTATAGAGCTTCGCTTTGATGAATAAGTTGTTCTCACTGGCATACATTTGCGAAAGATGTTTCTCTTATCATTTCTGCGCTCAGGGGCACTGTGCTATCCTTGGTTACCAATTACCGTAGCGCTAACACGGGTGAATGCGAGCCCGTGCGTAACTCGTGCCTGGAGAAAACGAGTAACGACGCTCCACTGCGAGACGTACCAGTGACAGACAAAGCGCTGACTTTTAATCAATATTTTATTGCGCACGCAGCAATATATACAAGGACTCGAATATGTAAGAGGGAAAGGAGAACATATAGTAGGAATATATTGTGAGAAGGAGTGACGATAGATAATGTGAAAACCGCACTGCTAAATGGTTGCCATCATCCATGTGCAAGATGCGCGAGTTCCTTCGTGAGGAGCGATACAGAAGGCACGCTCACGCCCATATCGAATTTCTTCTCGGTGCAAATGGCCTCATTTATCTTGCGTGTACGCTGGTCACCACGTCGCCTTAATATTCTGCATGTGTCAAACACTGCGCGACAACCACACCGGGAGCTATGCATGGCTAGGTGGCTACCAACACACCCCTTCATTAAATTTCAATTTTCTCCGTGGCGATCGTTAATACAGCGGCCAGTTTGACCGATGCAGCAACAACCACAGGAGAGGGGAATCTGGTATACTACGTTGTGGCAACGAACAACATGCTTTTTTGTGTGTGTTTTTTAATACATGTGTAGCTCCCCGTGTCTTTCCTATTCAAATTTTGTCACATAAAGGCGAACTTGTTTTCTGCCGAAAAAACCAACTTTAATGCCGTCTTTATGCACTACCTTTTTTGTACGAGGAGACACTTGGTGCAAACAGGGGATCACCGAGGTTTTTTCAGGCGAACTTTCTTCTTTTTGTTTGTTGAGTTTGTCGAACCTTGGCTGTTTTAAGTCTGATTAAATTCAGTTGGCAATGGTGAACAGTCCGGGTCTCGTGCTTTTTTTGCATATGGGCAAAGAGGTTCAAAACTACGTACCACACACGGCAAGACAGGCTTATTTGGAAACATGGTGATCCACAACATTCGGTATTGCGACAGTACGATTGCTACGCACCTGCGTCGGTGTAGGCGTTCGTGCCAATGTGTGTGAGTGGTTTTAAAAGGGGAAAAGGAAGGGATCAGCACAGCGCTAATGGAGCCATGTGTATAGTGATTGCTCACATAGGATATTCTGAAACGCCACCGGTCTTGCTCTGGTTGGTCTAAAAATTTCATCTTCATAAGTAATTTGCATTACAAACGACTTTCATCTCAAAATGTACAGAAAACGATCTTCCAGATTCCTTCATATTCCTTAAAATAACAAAACCACAAGCAAGGCGCATATTCCTGAAACTGTATGTTTCGAGGCAAGACATCTATCAGCAGAGTCAGCATAGAGGGTCGCCGTCAGGCGCTCTGACTGGCTGGTTGAGCAACATCGCGTGGGCTGATTGGGTGACTGAGCACCACGTCACGCGAAGATGATCGCTATCATAATCGTCGGAGAACACGCTCCCTGTTGTCTATGTTGCAGCCGAGGCCCCTGTAATTCAATTCTTCACGCGGCGGGAATTCCAGACCTTACACGAGCACCAACGATTTCACTCAAAGGTTCGTTATGCCATGTATAAAAAAAATTGACTTATCTTCCACTGCTGTGAAGAGGGGCGCAAGCGAAGCACAGCATCCGCGGCTCTTCGTTGTCGTAACGCCTCGGCTTCGCGCTCACTCACGGCAAGGTCGACATTCGACAAGTCCTTTCTCGAGCGTGTTCCAGCGGCGTTAATGGAAAGCTGCCTGCCGTTCCTTCAACGCAGCCTGCTCTTCGGCAGAAAGAAACAAACGCGGCCTCCCGATTTCGCTGCAGGGTCTGAACTGGCAAGAAACAGCGGGCGCGAGGCGAGCGAACAAGCGATCACACCCTTTCCTTGCTTCAGAGGGAGGGGACGCCTGTGATTAGCTCGCGCCTTGCCCTGCTTTCACTCGTCACTGCTTACTGTACTAGAGCATATAAATGTCGGATCTCTGCTCCTTAGAGGTGTCAGAAGATGTTGTGCTAATGGCTCAGCGCGGCGGGTAGTGAATGGCTCTCTCTCCGATACGATTAGACTAAAATCATCAGTAAGACAAGGCTTTCTCACTGCTTCTGTTTTGCTTATATTTAGAGCCACTTTGTATGAACATTCTGAAAGAACAAAGTTTCCAAGAGTTTAAATTGCCGACTACTGAGGCTCGTGTTCTTGCATATGCAGACTTCGAAGCCTTTCTTTTTGTAATGTTAAAGTAGTGTAAAGACTGTTCTTGCAATTACAGAATATTTTTGTGTGGCTTCTGATGCAATAAGGGCTACATTGTCATCACATTACGCAGACACTCAATGAGAAAGAAAATGGCGTTATTTAGTTGTACTTCTCTCACAGTGTAGAAATAGCAACACTCATTGGTCGAGAGAAGCTAGAAAAATTCAACGTAAAGTGAAATCTTGGCATGGGCGGAATTTCTCAATGGTCCGTCGTGCGGAAGCGTGGAACGTGTTCTTAGCTTCCCGTCTTGTGTATGTGCTGCAAGTACTGCGCTGCTCACGACTTCACCTTCAGGCACTGCATCGCATGTTTGCGGCATTTATTTGGAGTTCGAGTTATGAATCGATGCGGCGCGGCAATCTGTTCCTCCCCCTTGAACGTGGTGGCCAAGGATTGGCCCGTCTCCATCAGAAAAATTGTTTTTTGCCTGTTTTTCTTTCGAGACAGTGACCATTCGTTCTTGCAGGCAATATTGCCACTCCAATTGGTTCATTACTCTTCCTAATATGATAGTGTCATCAAACGCCAAAGATGTCCCGCAGGCTCCTTGGGGCTTTCTCGAGCAGGTCGTTCACACATTTCTGTTCTCTAGAGTTTGATTCAGCCTGGAGTTCATGTTCATTGCGAGTCGAACAGCAATTTCTGCGGCAGTGGTGAACTTGATTTTCCCAGATCCTTTGTATTGTGCACTTTAATTGGGGCGACCTTATCAAGATGTACTTAAGCAGATCTCAAAAATGTGTGCACCTACTGGAGCAAAAATATTTTTCTTTAAGTTACATTCGGAAGCATTCCTTGGTAAAACTTAGTTCAATTTTAGGGGCTGCTTTCTGCTGCCGTGGTCAACAAAGTGCCGACTCCATCGACGTGCCGAGACCATCGATCATTGTTTCATAGATTATAGGGATGCTGCATTTTTTGGTACATTCTCCAACGGACGCTTAGAAAGGCCAGTGACATCACTTCATATTCAATTGAGTTTGTACCATTTAATCTTACAGGCGGTCCTCCCTATAACATGTTCATAGCACTTGGTTTATACAGGCTATAGAGCTGTAGAATGTGTGATCGCCATTCTGAAAGCCCGCGATCTACAAAATCCTTATTTCGGGAAAGTGCTGCTTATACGAGAAGTGTGTACGTTGCGCATGAACCTCGACCAGAATGGGTGCACTTGTTGGATGCATGCGTGTGTTTGTCCGAATTTTGAGTGTGTAGCTATTTACGTTCAGTAATATATCTACAGTGTTGTTTTCTATTTAATAAAGCGAAGAAAAAAAGCGACAGTGGCTAAATCGGTTAGCCTGGTGTTCTCGCGACCCGATGGTCTGTGGTTCGAATTCGCAGCCCATCAAGAAATTTTTACTTTCGCGTGGCTGGAATTATACCGTACGACAACACCCATTGCCGACACGAGTGAGGCAATACAAGCTCCGCTATAAAAGCCGACGCACGTGATTCGCAGATCACATCGTGACCATCATCGACTGTGACAACCTCTATCGTTGTGCTTGAATTCCCACTTGCTTTTTGTGGGCACTGGCATGCCCAATAAAAAGTTATTGTCATGATTCACAGCTTTCCTACTGGGATCTTCACGGTCAGCACAGCGTGGCAATAATATCTCTTATATCTTTGTAGCCGCACTACCCATGTGCCTTAATGTAGTATCGTCGTGCAGAGAAGAGAAGCGATTACTCGATTATCATGGTTCGCGTCGACAGATGTCGCCGTCGTCGCGCCGCGAGAGACGCGATCGGAGCTAAACTGAGTCTCTCGCTCGGTTTTCATATCAGCATAACGTTTGTGGATTTTTGCAGGAGTCGTCCAGTGTGAGAAATCTCACGCAGCCATAGAACCGATGAAACTGAAACTTGTGCTGTTCAGGAGTTGGATGCGCTACAAGTCTGATTCATTGCATTAATGTCACGCTTTCTCTGCTATGGCGCCCCCGCTTTCGACACGTAGTCGGCAGGAATGACCTAAAGAGACTCTCGAAGCAAGAAAGCAATGCCAATTCGCGCCCACCATCTTTTTCACCCACGGGTCCACCACGAACACGGAGCGACCACAGTTGCAAGATTAAACCCTAGGAGCCTCACGAGCTGTAACATAGTCCGCCCGTCCGTCTGTCCGTCCGTCCGCCCGCCCGCCCGCCCGCCCGGCCGGCCGGCCGGCCGTCCGTCCGTCCGTCCGTCCGTCCGTCCGTCCGTCCGTCTGTCTGTCTGTCTGTCTGTCTGTCTGTCTGTCTGTCTGTCTGTCTGTCTGTCTGTCTGTCTGTCTGTCTGTCTGTCTGTCTGTCTGTCTGTCTGTCTGTCTGTCTGTCTGTCTGTCTGTCTGTCTGTCTGTCTGTCTGTCTGTCTGTCTGTCTGTCTGTCTGTCTGTCTGTCTGTCTGTCTGTCTGTCTGTCTGTCTGTCTGTCTGTCTGTCTGTCTGTCTGTCTGTCTGTCTGTCTGTCTGTCTGTCTGTCTGTCTGTCTGTCTGTCTGTCTGTCTGTCTGTCTGTCTGTCTGTCTGTCTGTCTGTCTGTCTGTCTGTCTGTCTGTCTGTCTGTCTGTCTGTCTGTCTGTCTGTCTGTCTGTCTGTCTGTCTGTCTGTCTGTCTGTCTGTCTGTCTGTCTGTCTGTCTGTCTGTCTGTCTGTCTGTCTGTCTGTCTGTCTGTCTGTCTGTCTGTCTGTCTGTCTGTCTGTCTGTCTGTCTGTCTGTCTGTCTGTCTGTCTGTCTGTCTGTCTGTCTGTCTGTCTGTCTGTCTGTCTGTCTGTCTGTCTGTCTGTCTGTCTGTCTGTCTGTCTGTCTGTCTGTCTGTCTGTCTGTCTGTCTGTCTGTCTGTCTGTCTGTCTGTCTGTCTGTCTGTCTGTCTGTCTGTCTGTCTGTCTGTCTGTCTGTCTGTCTGTCTGTCTGTCTGTCTGTCTGTCTGTCTGTCTGTCTGTCTGTCTGTCTGTCTGTCTGTCTGTCTGTCTGTCTGTCTGTCTGTCTGTCTGTCTGTCTGTCTGTCTGTCTGTCTGTCTGTCTGTCTGTCTGTCTGTCTGTCTGTCTGTCTGTCTGTCTGTCTTCACTGAACTATTTCAATTTCTCAAGCTAAAATATGAGAAAAAGTCCTAAACAGCTCGTACACACAACCTACAGACATGATACCTCTCGGACTGTAATTTGACTACACGAGAAAACTTATTTCTGTTACGCGAAAACTCAAACTTGCTCAAGCAAACTTGCTCGTCTTGCCTGTTTCTTCTCGCTGTGCGCTTTAAATGTTATTCGTCTTCAGTGTCTGTTGCCCGGTCCTTTTATGAACACGAGATGTGCACATAAAGGTGATTTTCCAAGTATGAGAGAAGCCCGCATATACACGTAAATATACGGCGCGTCTGGTCGCTCGAGGCACTTTGCGTGCATTCGTTGGCACGCATTCGTGGGCACGCATGCTTGGAAAAGCACTTTTATGTAGCACATATAGAAACAGAAAGCTGTATAGAGAGCTTTTCATGTTGCTGTACAATTTTCTCATTTACGCTTTTCATCTAAATATAACATTTGAGAATTGGAATAATTATAGAGCACTAATTATGTATTGAGGCGGAATGCAAGAAATAGTGTGGGTATCTCCAAGCGACCGCAAACAACATTGCCTCGGTTTTCTAGAGCTACTTGCAATTTGCACATTTTTAACTTTTGGCTAAAATTACAGGACACCCGGCATATATCATTGTTATATGCACGGTTTCCATGTGTTCTGCGGGAACCCACTCTGGCACTAAATTTCTAAAAAAACAGGGCGCATATTATTTGTGATGTACTGACGAAGTTAAGGGCGTGGCTAAAAATAATAAAAAATTCCTAACACCAACTCCGGAAAGCAACAGCTTCGCTGACGTCACGCTGTGATTATGAGATGTCGCAGATGCCTGCCATATTCTTTGATATAAGAAAAATGCTTATTGCGGTCTTCAGTGCGGAGTGATTCATTCGAGGAAGGGTGGAACAACAACATATGTTGACTCTGGAAATTGATGAAACACACCAAGCACGCTAAAAGTTGATAAACAATAAAAACTATTTTTCTCTGAAGATTCCACCCGGCTGTACCGCGCTGCCCTTTGACGAGACTGGGCCGCTCATTTTCGAAATGCTGCGCACAACGCCACGTAATCAGCTTCGCAAGAGTAAACAAGACGTACTTCCTTTCATCTTATTCGTCATCTTTTCTTTCTGATGCTCATATATGTAAGTGTATTTTAAGGCATCCTTAAAAGGTGTCAATGTGATCTCCAGCAAAATTGAGCCGGTTGTACGCTTTACATTATACAATGAAATGTTCTTGTGCACCCGCTGTCCAGCTTCACTGTTTGTAGCAGACACCAGCTTCTGCGTTTCGTCGTTTTTGACAACCTGAAAAAAAAAATATGAAAGCAGCTCTTTCTGTGGTGTTTGTGTCTTTATTGGCCGACAAAACACACAAAACGACTGTTTCATTTGAAAACCGCCTAACGGTAACAATTTCAAAAGTTATTTTTGCGAAACTTTGCGTGCCTCTTCCTATATGAACAAGTGCCTTTTGCGACAACACGATACTGCAGAATCCACATTGAAAGATCACTCCGCCCCCTCCGCCTCCGTGATACAGAAGTTTGAAGTTGCAAGCACCGGAATTGAGAATGAAATTTCATTTTAGAGTGTTTAATACGTTTAGTTTGTTTTATGTCAGGAATATCTTGAGCACTGCTGAACTTGCTTAAGGTACTGCGCAACCTAGGTTACATTTGTTAAAGGCCGTGTTGTTGGGGTCTGTCATCTCTATACATTAATGGAACACTAACAGGAACACCCTGAAAAACTTCCTGTTTTTACACGTTAATCTTGAACATCTGGTGTTCTCATTGAAACACGTTGGCTTTTAAATCAAGTCCGTTTATTTCCCAACGCATATTTTAATCAGAAGCCATATGAAGCAGAAGCAGACGTTTTCTGCAACTGCAACAGAAGCTTTGCCCAAAGCTTAACAAAATCGAGCCGACGATGTGTTAAGCATACCATAATCAACTCTGAATAAAATAAAAAGTCTTCGTAACATTTATCCTCTGCAACGGTAGTCTAGACGCCTCAGACAGAAGAGGGGCACTGTGTTAAATCAGGTGTACATGGCGCTGTGGTGCGATAATTATGATTACATGCTCGTCATTTATCACTAGTTGTCTCGTATGTATGCTCTAAAGCCATTATTTCTGTATAACTGAAGGCACCTTCTGAAGCCCTTATTTACCATTGAAATCTAGTGCCTCTCGTTTCATTCAGTAGCCCTGTATTTTAGCTTTATGAGGTCACAAAGAATTCAACGCGCCGGCCATTATTCTCAACGGAAAACCTTGAAACTTGAAACCGCGTATTTTTGTGGAACGTAATCTATACTTTTTTTTCAAAGGTACCAGTATTCTGATTCAGTTCCCTGTCCCTAAGAAGGTCGGAGAGCTTTTTGCCTTCGAAGCGTTGGGTTTCGGCACTACATTTAAAAAGCGAGACGAGAACAATACCTCGTGCGCCACATTTTTCTTTTCACTTCTTGTAGGCCTACAACATAGCCAAATAATAAACAAATCGTCTACTGGCTATGACAGTCGAGAACTAAGTACGGCAAAGCCAGCGCCTCCAGGAGTTTTGCGCAATTTTCAGAGAGCGCCAGCTCTTTATTCTTTTGAATTTACCGATGGGTTATCTTCCTGCTTTCGCAGTTTCCAAACTGTGTTTATTACTGGGAAGTGGACCGCAGGAGGTGCATTTATTCGGTTATTCGGTGTTTATATAGTTTTGCTACTCAATTGCGCTCCCTCTCTCCTACTGTATTTTCACAAAACTCAACACAAGAGTCGGATAATATTCTCCCACAGGAAAAGCATGTTTGAAGACCATATTGCCATTGCTGGGCACGGTCAGCTTCGTAGGCCTTTCCTTTCTCTATCTCTATATCTCTCGCTTGTGCAATCGTATATCGTAAGAAGCCAACAAACACAGACACCAAGGACAACATAGGGGAAATTACTTGTGCTTAATAAATGAAATAAAGAAACGATAAATTAATGGAAATGAAAGTGAATGAAAAAATAACTTGCCGCAGGTGGGTAATTTAATTCCCCCTACGTTGTCCTTGGTGTCAGTGTTTTTTGGTTTCCTATGACTGATAAAAAATTGGGCCCCCTCGCTTAATCGCCTTCCTTCTCGTTTATTACATAGCGAGGGTCTCGAATCCGGCAACGTTGATGCCTTCAGCTAGCATGTGTGGGTTTATTGACCAGTCGCCTTCACCCAAAAGGATCACGTTCTCATGACGAATGCGGCACAAAGGACGTTCCACGTCTGTCGCCAAGGCCTTTGAGTGGTGGCGCTGGCTAACACTCCCAGCGTTCTACTAGGAAACATAAATACCCAAGAAAGTGGATGGGCAAACGGCGTCGCGGTAGCTCAACTGGTCAAAAGCGTGGCAGTTTGGGCGAGGTGGTATGTCATAACTGTTTAAGGCTATTAGCGCATCTCAGGACGAGCAAAAAAGGAAAGAGGTAGGGGTAATCAAAGGGAGCGCGCACCCTGTTTTCCGCTGCCTTTGATTACCCCTACCTCTTTCCTTTTTTGCTCGTCCTGAGCTGCGCTAATAGCCTTAAACAGCTCAACTGGTAGAGCATCGCACGTGAAATGCGAAGGTTGTGGGTTCGCTCCCCACCTGCGGGAAGTTGTTTTTTCATCCCCTTTCATTTCCATTAATTTATCGTTTCTTTATTTCATTTATTAAGCCCACGTAATTTTCCCTATGTTTTCCTTGGTGTCAATGTTTGTTGGTGTCAGTGTTACGTCAGGCAGCCGGCAGCGGCTGTGACGACGACGCAGTGATGACGATGGCATCGCAATGGTGGAATAATCATAATTGAATGACGACAGCATCGTTACCATGGCATCACGGAGAACGTATAAAGTTAATGAAATTACGAAGCGGTTACGACGACGACGCCAAGTTGACAATTGGATGACATTCCGGAAATGATGACAGTGGTAAAAAATGGTATGACGACGACCTTGTAACGACAATGGCATGACGAAAGTGCGATGACTTACGTAGAATGAGTACGAACTAATGACAACGACAGCATCGCGATGCAGTAAGATAACTGATTCATAGCTACGATGGAAGACGACGACGCAATGGCGATGATTGACGGTATGATGATGAGTGTATGACGACGATGGCGTGACGATGGTGACGTGCCAAGATTCCGAGGACGAAGCTGGAACGACGGCAACAGAACGGCCATGGAATTATCACGACGGAGGTGTGACAACTAATCCATGACGAATGCACGGCAAGAATAGCGTGAAGATGACCGCAAGACGAGAGTCGGATGACAAAGCCGGAGTGACGACGATGCAACGACCATAAAGGCGTGGCGCCCGCGTGACTCCGTGGAACACAACCTAGTGGCCTACGCTGACAGACAACTCGAGCCACTGGATCCGCTTAGAGGGCTGATAGATAGATAGATAGATAGATAGATAGATAGATAGATAGATAGATAGATAGATAGATAGATAGATAGATAGATAGATAGATAGATAGATAGATAGATAGATAGATAGATAGATAGATAGATAGATAGATTCAACACGACCGAAGTCATCAAAGAATGCTAATCGCTTTAATTGGTACAAGTGCTTTTCCGGCCTGATGCACGGCAACTGAGGGCGAGAGAGAAGAGAGGAAGGAACGGCAGGAAGGTTAACCAGACTGAGTACAGTTTGCTGCCCTACAAGTGCGGAGGGGAGGGGGAGTGAAAGAAAGAGACAGACAAGACACGAGTCTTTATCGCACTTTCACTTGCACTGTGCTAGGTGCAGAATGTCTACTTAATAATATTTGGGGTTTTACGTGCCAAAACCACTTTCTGATTATGAGGCACGCCGTAGCGGAGGACTCCGGAAATTTTGACCACCTGGGGTTCTTTAACGTGCACCTAAATCTAAGCACACGGGTGTTTTCGCATTTCGCCCCCATCGAAATGCGGCCGCCGTGGCCGGGATTCGATCCCGCGACCTCGTGCTCAGCAGCCCAACACCATAGCCACTGAGCAACCACGGCGGGTGAGAATGTCTACAGTCAGGCACACATGTCTGCTGCCTTTGGGTACAGAAGAATCGCTCGAATGATCTTCTGAGCTGATGGACTGTGAGGCCAGGCTCCCAAGGCCTTTGCTTCTGTAAATGTCATTTCGTCCAGTCTTTTCAAGCCACACTGGAGAGTCTGTAGCTAAGGGATTTGTAAGCGCTTGGAAAGACCTGATGGAAAGTTGGTGGCACGGACAGCAAGACCCCAGTCGAACTGATCGAGGAGCATCCCCCGTGGATGAGGCAGTTATGCTTGAGCCGCCGCCGAGTACCTGCAGGTAACATAGCTACAAGCGCGCTGACGGTCAGGTGCCCAGCCATTATGGGTCCGCAATGCTTGAAAAGGCATGTTTGTCCTAAACCCAAGAGCGCGCACACCTAATAAAGCCACATGGGAAATTACCGCCATGGGAGCGACCCAAAACTCATGTGACTCTAATGCTCGCTTTTTCAACCAAGTCCTTGATTTCGCTGACGAGGAGAGGTACACCAATGTCCTTTGTTTTTCATTAAGCTTGGTGTTTACGGCTATCACCATCAGCATGTCTTCACAACGAGTCACTCCTAGAGCCTGGAGGTCAAAGAGCACATTGGCGCACCCTATCTTGCCAGCTATGTAGGCACCGTCTTCAGATGGATAGAAGCAACGTTCCTTTATGAACAAGGAGAAACCAGAGTCCCCAAGAAGGACAACGCTAGAATTCGCATGAATTAAAAAGTTAAACTGCGAAAATCGGACTCTGTTCCCGCTAGCTCCTCTGCATTTCTTTTATATCCCTCTTGCTCTTGCCACTTGCCCTAAATCTCAGAAAAGGCCACAGCATGCTGCCTTGGATGGGTCAGCCTAATTTATATACCCGAAACCAATATTCTTACGTCAATGACTGTGGGAAAAGCATTGTATAGAGTTGAACTTGCCCAATAAGTAACCTCACTTACGTTAATTACCTATAGATGAAGGAAGCGTCAAAGTGATCGCTTGCCATACTTTAGAAGTGATCTCCATTCATACGAAAATGACCCATCACCATAAAAGTGACACATTCGTAGTCTGCAGATGTTGCTATTTGAATTTCTTGGTGTATAAATAGAAACAGTGTAGGAAATTCAGCGGGGTAATGAAATTAGGAAATTTGCAAGCGCAAGTTGAAATCAGCTAGCGCAAGACAGGTGTAATTGTAGATCACTGAGAGAAACCTTCCTCCTGCATCGGACATCAAAATAGGCTGCTGCTGCTGCTTCTGCTGCTTATGATGATATTGAAGTAGAATCAGTAAACGTAGCTTATGGCTGTCTCGTACAAACCAATAAGCAGCTGGGGAAATTTGGCCACCAATTGTGCTCTTTTTTTGCTTTCCCCAGTAGACGTTGCGTTTACTGCAGCTGACAGAATCGTTGTCTATATATACACCTCGGCTCGGTATAAAGTGATTGTCTTATTAGTGGAGACTGCAGTAAGGACGAACGGTCGTCAGAATGCAATGGCGCAAACCATTCCCAGTAATGGTGGTTTCGATTGCGTGACCGCTGCGGTAATGTTAATGTGTGTGAGCTCGATTCGGATATTCCCTTCACACTCGAAACACAGAAACACGTTGTAAGCGCTGCACAGTGGTCATCGCAATAAAAGCAGTTAGAAAGTACTGTTTCTTAAAAAAAAAGGAATTTTGAGATGAGGGAGGAAGCTTCCCTTGGTGAACTTTTGAAAAGGTAGCAAGATGCCCTGTATCGTCCCATGGCAACGATTTCACAGCAAATTAGAGAAAAAAAATATTGTCGCTTACTTTCCAATAAGAAGAAAGCCAGCTATAAAATTTGCTCCCGCAACGAAGTATGTTGAGGTTAAACGTGCTCATGCGCACATAATCACGTCCTTCAAAACGCCGTCTTGCCCCCAGAGCCACACTTTCATGCTCCTAAGGAACGTCAGCTTTAACCCAGAGCAATTTACGGAGGCAGCCATGACACGTTCGTGGACATTGCAAGAGAGAGAGAGAGAGAGATGAAGGGGAAAGGCAGGGAGGTTAACCAGATATTAGTTTCCGGTTGGTTGCCCTACACTGGGGTTCGGAGATAGGGTTTAGAAAGAAGACAGAAAGGAAAGGCTTAAAAAGGACATGCTAAAAGAAATGCAGCTTTGTGAAGGACGTGACAGGAATGTCCACAGAACAACTTTTGTACTTGTGATCGATGTTGCCGCCACATTTCATTTCGCAAAGCAGTAATGTCCTAGATAAAGCAGACTGAATATAACGCTGTAAATTAAAGCTCGTGTCTAAAGCTGTCGTGCGACGCGCTTTCAATTGTTCTCACGGACTGGTGAGAAATGCACTTATGCTTCTGGAATTTTTTTTTTCTGCGAAGGGTCATCGTCGCCTTGCTTTTGTCGCTGTGCCATTGTCGTAATCGTCATGCCGGTGTCGTCATGCTATGTTCATAGCATGACGACATTGTCCTCAAATCATTGTCCTCGTTCTCGTCCTTTTGTCGTCGCTAATATTAGCGTGTCTTCATTGTTTCGCGGAAGATATTACTTTGCTCGGCCATATGAATACGTCTGTATGCTTTTATGTCTTTCTGTTCTAAACCTGAAAAGCAGGGGAAAATTCAGACGTGAATTTTTTAAAACTTTTTTTTCTACTTTATTTAGGAAGAAATAGGGCCTATAGCTGGTGCCGGCTACACCTCTTCGATGTATGATAAATGTGCTGAAAACAATGGCGACCACAAAAGCAACGAAAAGAAAAGAAAGAAAGCGAAAGCCACATTTCTAAAGTTCGGGCTGTTTTGTTGTTGTTTTTTATATACATTCGCGGTGGCCGCATTCTTACCATACCAACCGCAACCATACGCACGCTAAGATGCTTATAACTTCACGCGTTTATGGCCTAAAAAAGGCACGTCCGCTTGCGCCATTGCAAAAGACTATATAAACGCTATATGCAGCAGCCAATGTGAAGGTTTGTAAGAAAATTAACGAAGAACGTGTCAGAAAATGCCTGTATATGCATGCTGCGAACTTCACTCCTTCATCTCGCCTTTCAGTCAGCGTTCCTCATTCCCGAATGTTTCCCCATTCCGCATTCCCTAATGGTAGCCAGCCACGCTCGTTCTCTGCCTATAGTTAAATAAGAGCAGGGAGCCAAACCTCCTAATACATATGCCGAGAAAGCTTATTTTCCTCACGTAGTATGCACTGCATACTCCCCCTCAAGGAACTTCATTTCTCGTCGACGACGTGTGAACTTTCTCTTCGTTCCTGACTAGAGGCCAGCTTGACAGGCGCACGCATCGTAAGCGCCGGCGTAGAAAAGGGCAGCGCGACGAAATTGCGTCCCGCAGTACGACGCGACCGGTGGATCATTTGTGAGTGCTCCGAAGGCTGCCATAGTGCCTTCTCGCGTTATATGTTGCCTCCATTTGAGTTTGCGCACGGCCTTTGCACGACTTCCCCCTGGTTTACGAAAAAACCGAGCCGAATTTATGCGCGGTGCCACTAGGTTTTGCAACGCCATTTCAGCACTGATGCTCTCGTAAACTTGTCTCCGCACCCTGTTTTATTAGAGGCGATTTCTGAATTCTGTATTTTTTTTTATTCTATGATACTTTATTTCGTTCACTTTGAAGACGAGACGTAGCGAGACATATTTTTTTATGCTTCCATATGTGCTTCCACCCTTCTGCCTTCTCTGTAGCGTGATCCACCACCATTTGTATTTCTGTTCCTTACAACTCTCCTTTTTCACTGTTACGTTTCCCCTACGACGCGCGGTAAAGCCGGCGAGGATACAACAGACGCCAGGGCTTCGTTCAAAGCGGCAGGCATTTTGGCCCGTTCGGCGCCGCCGCTACGCCTCCCTGCCAAGCGCGTCCAGGCATGTTCCGATGCCACGTGTCTTCATGTGCGTGTGTGAGTGTATGTGCATATTGGTATGGTATGGTATGGAGAACTTTATTGGGTCCTGAAGGTCAACCATACGTTGACGCGGGCCGCTCCCACGTTGGGACTGTCAGGCCGAGCCCTTCAGCCACATCGCGGGCCTTCTGGACTGCCCGTAATTGGTCAGAGAGTGATTCACTGTGTAGCATTTGCCGCCACCATTCTTGTTCCTTGTCACGGTCTGTGAAGACCGCGGGGCACTGCCAAAGCATGTGGTCAAGAGTAATGATGCCATTGCACTTATTACAGTTGGTTTGAATTTCCCTCTCCGGATAGATCCTGTTAATAAAATATGGACTTGGGTATGTTCTTGTCTGTAGCAAACGTAATGTGACCGCTTGGGCTCTGCAAAGCTTACCGTGTGGCAATGGGTATTCCCTTCTGCTTAAATAATAATGCTTCGTGATTTCGTTATATGTTAATAATCGATCCCTGTGTTCCCCGGGTGAAGTGTAAGTTGCTCGGTCTTGAAGAGCACGGCTTGAAAGTCCTCGTGCTGCTTCATTTGCCACCTCATTGAGGTTTCTCCGAGCTCCGTCCACCACCCCCAGATGTGCAGGAAACCAGCGGATTTCGATCCTCTCACTCTTGACCTTCTCTAATAATTTTGTTGCTATCCGTGTCACATATCCGTTGGTAAAGTTGCGTATGGCTGTTCTAGAGTCGCTGTAAATATGTGTCCACCGATTAGCCCGGATGGCTAAGGCGATTGCTACTTGTTCTGCTACTGTGGGGTCCTTGGTATAGACGGTGATGGCATCCTGTATGTTACCTTGAGTGTCTACGACAACGGAGGTATACGCATCCTTATTTTTAACCCAGGCAGCGTCAACGAACACCGCCTGCTGCTTATGTTGATCTATGTCTTGAAGGAGTGCCTTCGCCCTTGCCTTCCGTCTCTCGAGGTTATGTGTCGGGTGCATGTTCCTAGGGAACGGGGTCGTCTTTATTGTTTCCCGTAGTCCCGCTTGCAATTGAGTTAATAATTCTCCTTCGTTGGTGTGGTTAATTTCTACGCCAATTTCTTCAAGTAGCGCCCTCCCAGGGCGTGTCCCCATAAGTCTCTCCTGGTGGGCCACCTGTTGAGCCTCAGCTATCTCCTCTAGTGTGTTATGCAGCCCTAGGCGCAATAAGCTATCATTGGCCGTGCTGATGGGAAGTCCTAGTGCAGTCTTTATAAGTCGTCTGATTAAAGCGTTTAGCTTGTTCTTATCAGCCTGAGTCCATTCGAGCATGCCAGCCACGTACGAGAAGTGGCAAAAGGCGAATGCATGTACCAATCTTATGGCACTGTCTTCTCCTAGCCCCTTATGCTTGTTGGTAACTCTACGCAGAAGCCTAATGACTTCTTCAGACTTGTTAGAGATGTATTCTATCATCCTGCAATTAGATCCGTTCGCTTGCAGGAGAAGTCCTAACACTCTAATAGTCTCCACCTGCCTGATTGGTTCTCCATTCTTGGCGCATATGTCAATGCGGGGTTCTTCCTCTGGGATATATCCGTTCGGCCTGCGCCCACGCTTACTGCTCCGTAATACCAATAGTTCTGATTTTTTAGCAGAGCAGTTCAGTCCCATACCCTCAAGTGTTGTTTCTACCACATAAATGCTTTCCTGTAGTTTGATCTCTGTTTGTCCCATATTACCTTCGGCACTCCAGATTGTTACATCATCTGCATATATAGCAAAGTGGATACCCTCAATCTGCGCGAGACCTCGAGCCACTTTTGACATTGCCAAATTAAATAACATGGGAGATAGGACAGACCCTTGTGGTGTCCCACGATTCCCAAGTTCCAGGGTTGTCGATTGGAGTTCGCCTAACCTGAGACAAGCAGAACGGCCACCGAGAAAGGCTTTGACGATATTGTGCAATCGCTTACCCAATCCCATCTCCGAGAGGATATCCAATATGGCCCTGTGCTTGATGCGATCAAAGGCCTTTTCTACATCTAGGCCTAGAAGAGCTCTCGTATGTAGCGGGCTAGCAAGAATAAGGTGATGCTTGATTAAAAGCATTGCATCTTGAGTCGAAAGTCCAGGACGGAAACCGATCAGGTTATGCGGAAGAACATTTCTGTTTTCTACATACTTAGTCAGTCTATTGAGTATGACATGCTCCATGGTTTTGCCCAGACATGATGTTAATGATATGGGTCTTAGGTTATCTAGATTGAGTTGCTTGCCTGGTTTGGGAATAAGAATTGTGTTAGCAATTCTCCATTCCTTCGGATAATCACCGTTTTTCCAGAGTTCGTTGAAATACTCTGTTAAATATTTTATGGAATGATCGTCCAAATTTTTCAACAGCCTATTGGAAATGCCATCTGGACCGGCAGCAGATCTACTGTTGAGGTCGTACAGGGCTGCACGAACTTCGCTTTCTGTGAAGTCTTGATCCATAGGCTCACAGTCTTCCCCTGTATATTCAGGCAGGTCTGTACTCTCATCGCTATCCTTAAGCGGTAAATACTTAGCTGCGAGCCGATCCAGAATGGCCTCCTCCGTTGTGTCCTGACTCTCACGATGGACGAGTCGTGCTACTGCTGTTCTCCTATTAGATTTCGTGTCGTTCTCATGAAGCAAATGTCTAAGTAAGTTCCAATTCCCACCACGTCTGATTCGACCATCTATGGAATTACAAAGCTCATCCCATTGTTGTTTCTGTAAATTTCTGGAGTGTTCTTCAATCTCCCTATTCAACAATGCTATGCGCTTCCTGAGTCTCCTGTTCAGCCGTTGCGTTTTCCATCTATTTAACATAGATTGTTTCGCTTCAATCAAGTGCGCCAGCCTACTGTCCATGATTTCGATATCCTCCTCTGTGGTAATATCCTTCGTTGCCGCCTTTACATCTTCCCTGAGCTGAGTGGTCCAAGTTTGGAGTGTTTTCTTTTGTCCTTCCTCTGTCTCAGCTCTGATTTTCCTTGCTTTCCGAAAAAGATCCCAGTCAATGTAGTTAAAGTGCTTTATCTCATTACTTGGTGTTTCCAATAGTATTTGTAATATGTAATGATCACTACCCAGGTCAATATTGGAGTTATTCCAGCCAGCGTTCGCTAAGTTTGATACAAAAGTAAGGTCTGGGGTGGAGTCCCTGCATGTAGATGTACCACACCTAGTGGGATAAGCTGGGTCTGTGATGAGGGAGAGATTAAGATCTGTAGCTAGGTGCCAGAGTCCATCCCCTTTCTTAGTATTCCAGCGATATCCCCAGGTTTGATGTGGGGCGTTGAAATCCCCTCCAATAATGAGTGGAGCGTGCTTAGTAACAGCCATAGTCTTATTAAGAAGTGCCCTGAAACTCTGTTTTATGTCGCTAGGGCTGCTATAAACATTAAGACAAAAGAGGCTTTGCGGTTTGCTTCTATTCCTTTTCAAAATTATTTCCACTAGTAAGTATTCTAATTTGTTTAGTCCAAGGCGCAAATCATGTTCTATGTAAGGTATTTTCTTATCTACGAGCGTGGCTAGCCCCCTACCCGGCTCTTTGCCCCTGCATGTCGCTTTGTATCCGGATAGGCTGATCTCATCCGCCAAGGTTTCCTGCAGCATAATTATTTTCGGTTTGTCTGGAGAGGCTTTTATTAACTGCATAAGAGGTGCTTTTTTGTGATAAAATCCTCGGCAATTCCATTGCCACACGGTAAAGCTCCCCCTGCTAGCCATTGCTTATAGAACCCGCCTTACTGCTACCCGCTAAAGTACGCTTCGTAGAACCCCCCGACACGCTAGGGAGCGATCTGACGCTTTCTGCTTCTGAGGGTAGGTATTCGTCGTCATCGCCCTGTGCTTCTACTTTGGTGAGCCTCTTTTCAGCCGTCAGTCTCCATTTCCATAACTTATCAACTTTGAAGGTAGTTTTATCTATGGCATCTCTAAGTTGTTTAATCGCCTCCTTGATCTCTTCCAAAGCAGAGCACACTGTCGTTTCTACTGGGCTTATTGCCCGCTTCTTTGGAGCTGGTGTGTTTTCTTCATCCTGGCTGTTGTCATTATTCACCGGTTTGGCTATTGCTACTTTTGTGGAGTTAGTCTGCGAGTTCTTGCGAAGTTCTACAACCTGCTTAGTAAGTTCTTCATTTGCCTTTCTCAGATACGTTACTTCTTTAATTAGCTGTTCTACCCTGGCATCATTATCTCCGACCAGCCGCTCCGCACCGCTCTCCGCAGCCCTCACAGTACCTTTCACTTTGTCGGCCCAGGTTGTTCCAGATGTCGTCTTGTCGCCAGGCGTCTGCCCTCCTCCTTCGAAGCGCACCTGCACTTCGCGTGATCTGGAGCGGCTTCTGCCCTTTGACGGCGAGCGGCGTCTTGACCGTGTGGGGCTCCTTGAGCACGTGCGCCCCCTGGTGCCCGTTTGGGCATCCCATTGCAGCTGTGCTGATGTCACCTCCGATGCAGATCTGTTGCGTTCTCGTCGTCGAACTCGTACCACGTATGGAATTTGGTACCGCTGTCGGCAAGTCTTGTCCCCAGTTGGGTGGTCCCCTCCACAGAATTTGCACTTAGGCACGCACATGTGATTGTCCTCCGGGTTTTGAGTTCCACATCCTCTGCACTGTACCACGTCCGGTGTTGGACATACATCTGATCGATGTCCAATCTTTCCGCAGGCATAGCAGACATCAAACTGCTTCCTATACAGGTAGCACTTGACGAGGGTCGACCCGTATCTTACATAATTGGGTACCTTGAGCCCATCAAACAGAACAATAACCGAACCCGTGGATTTAATACGTTTGGCTGCCAATGCCAGTGGGTTAAAGTCATGCACAATGTTCTTCGTTATCGTGGCCTGATTGTCTCTGAGGTCAACTCTCCGAATCACTCCTTTACACGTGGTATGCGGAGCTGTCTCGTAGGCGTTCACTTCGTATTCGGTTTCCACTATAATGATTGACCTGATTCGCACATACCTGGCAGCATGGCTGGGGTCTGGTGTACTAACCACCACGATGTTTTGCGTGAAGTTAGGGCAAACGACATCCTCTCGGGCTTGTTGCGGAGTCAGGCCCGATGCTTCAATAACCGCCACGCCTATCGCTGTGGTGCTCACTTTGCTCAAGTTGAGACCTCCTCGTGGGCGGATGATGATTTTGCTGTGCTCCTCGGGCAATTGGGGCATCCTTGATGCCTTGACAATCCGGTTTTTGAACATAGTGGTTGTAGGTCCCTTGTTCTTGCTGCTGTTGCCTTGCTCTCGCTGGCTCTGCGGCGATGTTTTCCCATCGCCAGTAATCCTTGTGGTGGAGCGAAATTTTCGGCTTCTCACAATTTGCCAACCTAGATCTTCCTCATTCTCTTCTAATCCGGTAGCGTCTTCATCTTCCATGCGCGTTTCCGCCATCGCGGCACGGCGGGGCCAGTAGGCCTACTCGGGTCTTGCACCAAGAAAGGCCAGTAACAGTCCAAAAATGAAAGTCCCACCTTAAAGAAAGGTGTCCGCAAATTCCCGGTGACTTCACAAATCCAGTGACGTGCTTGAATCCGTGATGGTGGCAAAGAAGGCTGCACAAACATTCAAAAACGACGGAGCCGATGTGAGGAACGTCCGCACCTCGGCTCCCAACAACTGTGAAGCAAGGGGGTCCGAGCGGCGCCGACACGACGTCTGCTCCTCCTTCTCTTCCCATTGTGCCCACGCTTGTCGAAGCGCGGCAGCCGGGGAGAGGAGCTCCCAACAACTGTGAAGCAAGGGGGTCCGAGCGGCGCCGACACGACGGCTGCTCCTCCTTCTCTTCCCATTGTGCCCACGCTTGTCGAAGCGCGGCAGCCGGGGAGAGGAGCTCCCAACAATTGTGAAGCAAGGGGGTCCGAGTGGCGCCGACACGACGCTGCGCCACCATATCCCATTGTGCCCGAGCGGCACCGTCACGTGCTCGTCTATAGAGGGGTTCCTTCTTGCCCTCAACTGCGAGAGTATAAAAGCAGCTGCCCCCGGACGCCAAAAGAGGGCTCCGATTTCTTCTGTTGAGTAACGTGCTCTCCCGTCTCTCTACTTCGGTCGACCTGACCGCCAACTCTTTGCGATGTTAGAATAAACAAGTTGTTTTTATACTTTTTGTGCGCAAACAAACAGGGACGAAGAATAGGGGCAACACAAGGAAGCGCTCGTCCTTGTGTTGCCCCTATTATTCGTCCCTGTTTGTTTGCGCACAAAAAGTATAAATATGAATATGTTCCAACTAGGCCGACTCGCAGTTATGCTTAAGTTGTTTTGTTGTTACCAGTCGACTCATGCTTTGCCGGGACCTTCGGATGCTTCCAGTTGTACCCCAGGCCGCCAGGCCAACGCTACCCTTGGGGCTTGCGACCCAGGTGCAACAACGGGCGTCAGCGCCGAGTTCCTAACAACTCGCGCCAGCGGTGCGATTACAACAACTGTCTGCCAGCGGTGAGATCGCGACAACGGAGGCCAGCAGCGAAGAGATGCAGTTGACTGTATGCTGAGCAGCTCAACGACCATCCGGGAGCAGTGCAACGAGCCCTGTGTGATGACTGGTTGCCTGCAGCGGAGCGACTGCGCTGAACTCTGGGCTGCGAGGTTTGGTGAGTGCGGGACTTTCTTCTTCTGAGCTTTGCCAGGCTTTTGTTAGTGTCAGAAACAGAGCTGGTAATTGTGGTTGTCGTTGCTGCCGGGTTAGATTGCGGCAAGACAATAATAGGCAGTAGAGAAAGCAGCATTCAGAGCAGCCATGGATTTGAAGTCGTTGCGCAAACCGAAATTGCTGGAGCTTGCAAGAGAGTTGGGTCTGGCTGTCTCAGACAAACTCAGAAAACCTGAACTGCTAAAGGCTATTCTTGAGTTAGAAGCTGAGGATGACGAGCTGTCGGAATGCCTTGAGACCATTGAGGAGAGGGAGACTGCAAAAAGACAGGAGCGCGAACTTAAAGAGCAAAAAGAGAAACAGGAGCGCGAACTTAAAGAACAGAAAGAAAAAGAAGAGCGTCAACACGCTTTGGAAATGAAGCGTCTCGAGATAGAGATCGAACGCGCTCGTAATGGAAGTCAGGCACACGGTGCAGGAGAACGCGTATTGTTCAAAATGACTGACCTGATGCGGCCGTTTATGCTTGGAGAGGACATTGGTTTGTTCCTGGTTAACTTTGAGCGAACGTGCGAGAAGCAGGGGTTCTCTCGGGAAACGTGGCCACAGCGCTTGCTCACTTTGTTACCCGGCGAGGCGGCCGACGTAGTCGCTCGCTTGGATAGAGAGGAGGCAGAGGATTTCGACAAAGTGAAATCGAGTCCGCTAAAAAAGTACCGGCTGTCAGCGGAGGCGTTCCGTCGGAAGTTTCGGGAAAGTGAGAAAGGCAAGAGTGAGTCATATACAGAGTTTGCCTACAAGCTTATGTCAAACATGCAGGAGTGGCTCAAAGAAGAGAAAGCGTTCGGTGACCACGATAAAGTTCTGCAGTGTTTCGGGCTACAACAGTTTTATAGTCGGTTACCTGAGAACGTGCGGTACTGGGTCTTGGATAGGCCAGACGTTAGTACAGTGGCTAAAGCCGCCGAGCTAGCCGAGGAGTTTGTGACGCGTCGGGCTCGCGGAGCTAAGGACGGTCAAAAGGGTGAATTTGGCTCGAAGTTTGAGAGGCCGAGGTTCACGCCCATGAGATTAAAGGGGGACACGCGTAGTGAGGATGCGAGTGAAAGCAGTCCGACCAAACGTAAAGAGACGGCGGCAGCCGAAGCCGAACCCAGAAAGCGGTTCGAGACGAGGCAAGCGCGCATTTGTTATACGTGCCAGAAGCCGGGTCACTTTTCGGCGCAGTGTCCGGAAACAAAACCAAAAGTTGTGTTTTTGTCAATATGCAGCACTGACGAGAACATGAAGCTTCTCGAGCCTTACATGCGAGACCTCCTCGTGAACGGGAAAGAGTGCCGAGTGCTTCGCGATTCCGCAGCTACGATGGATGTAGTTCACCCGTCTTACGTAGAACCCCATATGTTCACGGGCGAGTGCGCATGGATCAAGCAAGCCGTGGAAGCTCATAGCGTGTGTCTGCCGGTAGCAAAAGTGCTTATTGAAGGACCTTTCGGAGCGCTTGAGACGGAGGCGGCAGTGTCATCTATGCTGCCCCCCCAGTACCCGTACCTATTTTCAAACAGGTCCGATCAACTCCTGCGCGAGAAGGAGCTTTTGTTTGGTGAGGCTAGCGTTCAGGCCTTAACCAGATCGAAGGTTCGGGAGCTCGCTGCAAAGGCGGTAGTTGCGGGGCCGACGTTGGCGAACAATGAGAAAGGGTCAGAGGCGCAGCAAGCCGATATTCAGAGCACGCCCGAACTGAATAAAATTGAGTCTGTAACGTTAAAGGCACCAGATACTGGAGAGGAAAATCCCGATGCGGGAAAGTTAGAAGAGCTATCTGCAGATTTGCTCATCGCGCCTACGTCAGACGGACTTAATAGGTTGCTAAAAGTCAGCCGGTCGGCTTTGATAGCCGAGCAAAAAAAGGATGGCAGCCTAGAAAACGTACGCTGCATTGTCAAGGAAGGTATCGCCAGGAAAAATGCGCGTTTTGTGGAAAGAGGTGGAGTCCTGTACCGGAAGTGTCTAGACCGCAGAGGAGTGGAGTTCGATCAGCTGATCGTGCCTCAATGCTATCGTCAGGATCTGTTGCGCTTGTCGCATGGGGGTTCGTGGTCCGGACACCTAGGAGTTAAGAAAACTAAGGACCGTCTCTTGCAAGAGTACTATTGGCCAGGGTGTTTTCGGGACGCAGACCATTTCGTGAGGACATGTGACACCTGTCAGCGGGTGGGCAAACCAGGGGACAAATCGAGGGCGCCGTTGAAGTTGGTACCTATCATTACGGAGCCTTTTAGACGGCTCGTTATTGATACAGTGGGACCTCTGCCGGTAACAGCCACGGGGTACAGACACATTTTGACTGTGATCTGCCCAGCGACAAAGTTCCCTGAAGCAGTGCCGCTTAAAGAACTCAGCTCAGTTGAGATAGTCAATGCACTACTGTCCATATTTGCGCGAGTTGGTTTTCCTGCGGAAATCCAATCAGATCAGGGCACAGTGTTTACTAGCGCTTTGACGACAACTTTTCTCGAAAGGTGTGGGGTAAAGCTGTTACACAGCTCAGTGTACCACCCACAGTCGAACTCCGTTGAGAAGCTCCACTCCGTCATGAAGCGCGTGTTGAGAGCATTGTGTTTTGAACATCAAACTGACTGGGAGCTGTGTCTGCCTGGGGTGATGTTTGCATTACGGACCGCGCCGCATGCGCCTACGGGGTTTTCGCCAGCTGAACTGGTGTACGGTCGCTCGCTGCGATCTCCGCTTCGCATGCTTCGAGAATCATGGGAAGGCAGGGGCGACGACCCAGTCGTGGTGGAGTACGTGCTTAAGCTCCTCGAACGCTTAAGAAGGGCACAGGAGTTGTCAGGTGAAGCAATGGCAAAGGCCCCGCAGAGGGCCAAGGTTTATTATGATCGGACCGCCAGGGCCCGTCGTTTTGAGGTGGGCGATGAGGTCATGATATTGCGCACATCGCTAAACAACAAACTAGACGTGCAGTGGGAGGGCCCAGCACGAATTGTTCAGAAACTGTCGGACGTTAACTACGTGGTGAGTCTGCCAGGAAAGCGGAAAGCACAGCAAGTTTACCACTGTAATCTGCGCAAACCTTATAGACAAAGGGAAGCAGTGGTGTGCATGATGGTGAACGTTCCTGAAGAGCTTCCGGTCGAGCTTCCGGGACTAGGCTCAGTGACGAACAGGGAAGACACCGGTCAAGTCATTAGTGACCTTATCAGTAAAGCACCGCTGTCGCCTGAGCAGAAAACCGAACTACACCAGCTCTTACAAGAGTTTCAAGGTCTGTTCTCTGAGAGGCCTGGTAGGACTTCTGTACTTACTCATGATATAGAACTTACCTCCCCAGAGCCAGTACGATCCAAGGCGTATCGGGTGTCACCCCGCCAGAACGATATTATGGAGGCTGAGGTAAAGAAAATGCTACAGCTCGGTGTTATTGAGGCAGGTGAGAGTGATTATACCTCCCCTTTGATTTTAGTTGAGGTACCGGGCAAGGAACCTCGTCCTTGCGTCGACTACCGCAGGCTTAATTCCATCACTAAGGATCAAATTTATCCGATCCCTAACATCGAGGAGCGCCTTGAGAAAGTTAGTAGCGCTCAGTTTATTTCCACCCTAGATCTTGTCAGGGGTTATTGGCAGGTTCCACTTACAGAAGAGGCTAGTAGGTATGCGGCGTTCATTTCACCAATGGGAACATTCCGTCCTAAAGTGTTGAGTTTCGGTTTGAAGAACGCGCCATACTGTTTTTCAAGCCTCATGGATAAAGTGTTGCGGGGACAGCAAGAATTCGCTTTACCGTATCTAGACGACGTAGCGATATTCTCCGCATCCTGGTCTGAGCATATGGCACACTTGCGGGCAGTGCTAACCCGCCTGCGCGAACCAGGCTTGACAGTCAAGGCTCCCAAGTGCCAGTTAGCACAGGCCGAGGTTGTCTACCTCGGTCACGTGATTGGTCAGGGTCGTCGCCGCCCCTCTGAAATAAAGGTGGCCGCTGTGCGAGACTTCCCGCAACCGCGCACGAAGACCGATATTCGGTCGTTCTTAGGTGTCGCCGGCTACTATCAGAGGTACATCCCCAGGTACTCTGATATCGCGGCTCCCCTGACGGATGCTCTAAGAAAAACAGAGCCCCAAACAGTCGTATGGGACGAGACAAAGGAAAGAGCTTTTAGCGCCCTAAAGAGCGCCCTAACAAGCCAGCCTGTGCTACGATCGCCAGACTACACAAAAGGGTTCGTAGTTCAGTGCGATGCTAGTGAGCGAGGCATGGGCGTTGTACTGTGCCAATGGAAAAATGGAGAAGTAGAACACCCCGTCCTGTATGCTAGTCGTAAGCTGACCAGTCGTGAGCAGGCGTATAGCGCCACCGAGAAAGAGTGTGCGTGTCTCGTGTGGGCCGTTCAGAAATTGTCATGCTATCTAGCCGGCTCGAGGTTTATCATTGAGACGGATCACTGCCCTCTCCAATGGCTGCAGACCATCTCTCCCAAAAATGGCCGCCTCCTGCGCTGGAGCCTCGCTTTGCAACAATATTCCTTTGAGGTGCGTTACAAAAAGGGGAGTCTCAACGGTAACGCCGATGGCTTAAGTCGAAGCCCCTAACGTAGGAATCAGCCTCAAAATTGTTTGTTACTGATGTTTTTCTTCCTGAGGCAGGATTTTTAACATATTGCTTTTGTTTAGTGTTTCAAAGTGATGATATGCTTTCTAGTGCAATTTTCCAATTTGTGGACGCGTTATGAGTGCTGCTAGACTACTGTAAGGAACTAGGCAGTGGTATAAAAGGGGAAAGAGCCTGGCAGGGCTTAGTGAGGGTTGTGCCGTGCTTGCTGACTGAGCGGTTGAGTTTCAGCGTAGTTCTAACGCTTGCCGGGAACGAGAACAAAAATGTGAACTCTCCCGAAGTCACTTTGCAGTGTCCCGTGCGAACCTGAACGAGAGAACGAGGCCTTCTCTGTGCGCTGCGCTCAAGAAACGTCGAGGGACGCCCGACTTCGGTTATGAGCATCATCGAGCGACATCCCTCCGGACAGCGGATGCAGTCCCCTGTCCATCGGGATCTCCTTCCCCCGGCGGGGCGGTCTGTTACGTTTCGCCTACGACGCGCGGTAAAGCCGGCGAGGATACAACAGACGCCAGGGCTTCGTTCAAAGCGGCAGACATTTTGGCCCGTTCGGCGCCGCCGCTACGCCACCCTGCCAAGCGCGTCCAGGCATGTTCCGATGCCACGTGTCTTCATGTGCGTGTGTGAGTGTATGTGCATATTGGTGCCCACGCTTGTCGAAGCGCGGCAGCCGGGGAGAGGAGCTCCCAACAACTGTGAAGCAAGGGGGTCCGAGCGGCGCCGACACGACGGCTGCTCCTCCTTCTCTTCCCATTGTGCCCACGCTTGTCGAAGCGCGGCAGCCGGGGAGAGGAGCTCCCAACAACTGTGAAGCAAGGGGGTCCGAGCGGCGCCGACACGACGGCTGCTCCTCCTTCTCTTCCCATTGTGCCCACGCTTGTCGAAGCGCGGCAGCCGGGGAGAGGAGCTCCCAACAACTGTGAAGCAAGGGGGGTCCGAGTGGCGCCGACACGACGCTGCACCACCTTATCCCATTGTTCCCGAGCGGCACCGTCACGTGCTCGTCTATAGAGGGGTTCCTTCTTGCCCTCAACTGCGAGAGTATAAAAGCAGCTGCCCCCGGACGCCAAAAGAGGGCTCCGATTTCTTCTGTTGAGTAACGTGCTCTCCCGTCTCTCTACTTCGGTCGACCTGACCGCCAACTCTTTGCGATGTTAGAATAAACAAGTTGTTTTGTTGTTACCAGTCGACTCATGCTTTGCCGGGACCTTCGGATGCTTCCAGTTGTACCCCAGGCCGCCAGGCCAACGCTGCCCTTGGGGCTTGCGACCCAGGTGCAACAACGGGCGTCAGCGCCGAGTTCCCAACAACTCGTACCAGCGGTGCGATTACAACATCACCTATGTGCCCCCACCCCGACTCCTAAAAAATTTCACGCAGAAACTCCCCTACGAGTCTGCCAAGTATGCGCAAGTATAGTGCCACTTGCCCATGTCCACGCAGCCCAGTGTCGTTATCAATGTTATGAAACTTGGTCAGGCCAGTATTAACGACAGCGCAGTGGAGACACGAACTGGTGCCGACGGTGACGCAAAGAGCATTGATGACGCAAGGAAAGTATACTGCAGGTGGACAAGCCATGTGCGCTGATGGCGTTCCAATCATTTTAAGCCGTTCTCGCTCTTTAGCACCTTAACCATCTGCATCGAACCATAATGAACCGCACCCGCCGTGGTTGCTTAGTGGCTTTGGTGTTGCGCTGCTAAGCATGGAGGTCGCGGCATTAAATCCCGGCCACGGTGGCCCTATTTCGTTGGAAGCGAAATGCAAAAACACCCGTGTTCTCAGGCTTAGTGCACGCTAAGGAACTACAGATGGTCCAAATGAATCCGGAGTCCCTACTACGGCGTCCCCCATAATCAGACCGTAGTTTCGACACGTAAAAGCCCATATTTTTTTGCAGTGAAAGGTATATATGAATAACCTTCCGTAGTCTTTTTTCAGTGTGCGGCAACAGAAACGGACTTAGCGATTTCTAACAAACCCACACACAATGGGTGTCATTGTTTGCTTTGTGTGTGATCACGTACGGGTCCGGTGTAGAGACGCAGATGTCAAAATACGGAATAGATTAGAGCGCTCGCCATGAAAAATAGCCGGACGTCAAGGAAGGAAGGAAGGAAAAAGTGGAGAAGGAAGGCAGGGAGGTTAACCAGTTTAGCCTAACCGGTTTGCTACCCTACACATGGGAGTGGGGTGGGGGGATCAAAGATGGGGAGAAGAGATAGAGAGCACATAACACGGCACACACATCGTTGGTTACGCTCTGTCACTCTTGCGCGGTACGTGACATCACTGTCACAGCCGCTTGTCCAAGCCCGTCTCCTTCATAAACCGAAGTAGTCCCTTCGTCGCCTTCAGCTGCGATGTCTTCTGTCGGCGATATGTGAAAATGTTTGCAACTGACAATGGTCTATTGTCAAGGTGCGCTAGAACGGCCGCCATGGACGGTCTCTGAACATTATATTCAGGACAGTCGCACAGAATCTCTTCCAGCGTCTACTCGCAAAGACAGGCATTGCAGAGAGCGTTGTCGGCCATTCCAATGAAGAAACGAGTAAGATTTCGTGAAGGCCGCCCCTAGCCATAAGCGATAAAGCAGGGTGGCCTCACTTCGGGTGAGTCCAGTTGGCATACAGAGATGCATCAAGCAGGGCAGGTCGTGTTGGCGATTGCTCCGGTTGGTCTGGCTGCTTGGTGTGCACCATAGAGAGAGCGTGATCTCTCGTGCAAGCACTTGAAGTCTGCTGGCTGTGTCGGACCGTGAAAGTGGTATGGCCTATTCCTTTGTGTCTTCAAGATCTGTCCGAGCGGCTTTATCGGCATCTTCATTTCCTATGACGCCGCAGTGACTTGGCAGCCATTGAAACGTCACGTGATGTCCTTTCTCATGTGATGTATGGAGTGGGCATCTAATATCGAGCACTAGCTGTTCGAATGGACCCCGACGCACAGATCATAGCACAGATTGTAGGGCTGCCTTTGAGTCACTGAAAATTGACCATTGTCGAGGTGGTTCCCGATTGACGAAACTAAGTGCGGCGCGAAGAGCAGCTAGTTCCGCAGATGTAGATGTCGTTGCGTGGTCAGTCCTAAAGCTGATGGTAATTCCTCTTGTTTGGACGACCACAGCACCGGACGAACACTGTATGTTTGTGGAACCATCAGTATAAATATGTGCACTGTCCGTGTACCTCTGATGCAGACCCGCCGTGGTTGCTCAGTGGCTATGGTGTTGGGCTGCTGAGCACGAGGTCGCGGGATCGAATCCCGGCCACGGCGGCCGCATTTCGATGGGGGCGAAATGCGAAAACTCCCGTGTGCTTAGATTTAGGTGCACGTTAAAGAACCCCAGGTGGTCAAAATTTCCGGAGTCCTCCACTACGGCGTGCCTCATAATCAGAAAGTGGTTTTGGCACGTAAAACCCCAAATATTATTATTATTACTCTCATGCAGAAGAAGCAGAGACAGTTGTTTCAGCACAGGCGACGACAGCTCAGACTTTTTCCCGATTCCTGGTACGCTAAGATTTACTGTGGGGCTGACAAGGCACCAAGGGGTTATCGATGGTTTAGATGCAGCGGTGAAGCCCGAGGGAAGTCTGTCGTTGCACTTTACGATTGTTTTGAAGAATGATGATTGGTGCCTGTCTGAAGTAGCGTTGCAAGGTGGTGATAGGGAGCACGTGATAAGGAGCACGATAGGGAGCATGCGTTCTCAGGGCTTCCACCATGATGTGAGTTTGCATTGGATGGACCAGAGCAATCGCAATAGTTGCCTCAGTTGACGTGCATCTGGGCAAACCAAGACAAACTCTGAGTGCTTGAGCTTGTGCTGCCTGCAGAGCACGAATATTTGTCTTGCAGGTGTTGTTCAGTACAGGTAGACTATATCTTAAAGAACCGAGAAAGAGAGCTCTGTAGAGTTTCAGCATTGCGTCTACTGACATCCCCCACGTCTTTCCTGTCAAGTATTTAAACAACTGGAAGGTTGCTGTTAGGCGCCGTTTCATGTAGGCCACGTGCGGGCTCCAACAGAGGTCTCGGTCGATAATTACGCCAAGAAATCTGTGGGTTCTGACATAGGAGATGGTTCGCCCATAGATTGAGATGACATAAGGCGTCATTGGTTTGCGAGTAAATGCCACTAAGGCGCATTTTTCTGGTGATATGCTGAGACATTGTTCACACAAGTAGCTCGCTGTCAAAGTAGTCGCTCTTTGAAGCCGTGCACGTATCTGAGGACGTGTGACTGCCGAAGTCCAGATACAGATGTCGTCTGCGTATATTGCAATTTTGGTGGTAGTTGGCAAGTGTTCAGTAAGCCCAATAAGAGCGAGGTTGAATACTGTCGGGCTGTGAGCACCGCCTTGAGGAACGCCCCTGCTGGTATAGCGCCGCGTAGTTGGGCCGTCGTCAGTTAACACATAGAATGATCTTGCAGATAGGTAACTTGCAATCCACAAAAATAACCGACCACCTAGGCCAACAGTCACAAGAGCGTCGAGAATGGCATCATGTAATACGTTATCGTATGCCCCTTTCACATCTAAGAATAAAGCTGCAGATAAGCGTTTACGGGACTTTTCGTGCTGGACATATGAAACAAGATCTACTACATTGTCGATGGAAGAGCGGTCACGTCTGAAATCAGCCACAGAATTCGGATAAATCTTTTAATGTTCAAGGTACCATTCCAGGCGGCCAAGGATCATCCGTTCCATTATCTTTCCTACACAGCTGGTCAACGCTATTGGGCGGTAACAGGTGAGCTCTAGTGGGTATTTGCCCTGCTTCAAGATTGGCACCAGGCGGCTCACTTTCCATTCGTCAGGAACATTTCCCTCCTGCCATGAGGTGTTGTAGAGACTCAATAATGCTATCCGTGCGGATTCTCCGAGATAGCACAAGGCTCGGTATGATATACCATCTGTACCCGGAGATGATGAGCGCCTGCAGAGAGCTAGTGCCGCCTCGAGCTCCTCCATTGTAAAAGGAATGTCCATGCGGCAATCACGGGAATGGGGGACGTCATCACGAGCTGGAGGATTAGGACATGTCGCTTGGTCTGCCATCCGCGCACAAAAGTCTTCTGCGACATCGATGTCTTGCCGCCCTTGGAAAAGTGCGAATGCCTTGAATGGAAAACGCTGTTCCGGAAGGCAACGCAGACCTTGCACCGTTTTCCAAATGTGAGACAGCGGCTTGCGGGGGTCGAGTGTCTGGCAAAACGTTGCCCAACGTTTCGACGCTAATCTATCCATTCGACGCTGAATCTTCTTTTGCATCCTCCTGGCTGCCCTAAGGTCATGGATTGATTTTTACGCCGGTATCAACGTTCCGCCCGGCGACGAAGTGTTCGAAGTCGCTCTAATTCAATGTCGAAGTCGTTTCGCGTGTAAGAGATCGTCAACATGCGAGTGGCATTTTGCATCGTATGTTTAATTGTTTGTTCTAACCCAGAGGGCAGGCCCTCGCGGCAGGCATCTTCCATATCAGATTTGAAGTTGGCCCATTGAATCGTCCGAATGGTATTCCGTGGGCCAGATCTAGACGACAAGCCTTTGATGTTCAGATAGGTGGGAATGTGATCACTCCCATGTGTCTCAATATCTGGAAACCACTTCACACATATGGCGACAGAGTTAGATACAAAAGCAAGGTCGAGGCAGCTGCCGTATGTCACGCCTCGAAGAAAGGTAGGGCTACCATCGTTCAAGAGAGTAAGGCCATAGTTGTAGGCGATGCTTGATAATCTTCGTCAAGGTTATCGCAGTATATAAGCAGGTGAGGTATCGGCGCTAAGAACAGCTGCGTTATCAATCGGGCGCACACGTATAGTTCGTACACCCGAAGAACAACATGCGTACGAGGTGCACCAGAGGGAACAGCAACGAGAATGTAAACGGCGCCGGCGTGAAACGACCCCCGACGATGAACGTTCCCGCTATGCTGAACGAACGAATGGCAACCATTCCATTTTGTGACGATCGAATGGCAGCGAAAGCACTTTGCTTTTCGTTTGAGAGCTTTCACCGTCGTCATCTTTTGCTGCCATTTCATCTTCACAGAGTGGAATGGACGTCATATTTAAGAATAGTGACCAAACGTACTCAGGCGGCTACTTGGTAGCCGCCTGAGCCATTGCACCGCCACGCGGGCTGCATCTTGAAAGCGATCTGCGGTGCTGACTCAGAGTGCCAACTGCTGATAGCTTGATTTCGGAAGTTACCGCAAGGAACACGTGCGACGAAGAAAGGGACGACACGAAGCGGCACTGACCATTGATGATATAAAGGAACACTAAAGGCAAATATTATTTTAAGCTAAAGTGATAAAATAGTGCTCTAGAAATTCTAAGGCATCAATATTATCACAAGCAGAGCCTTAATAATTGAGCAATTGAGGCAAGTGCAGTACATGATTAGAGACTTCACCAGGACATTCAAGTACTTGCCCGATAACGAAAGCACTCCTCAGTTAAATTCTGTCGCTAGTACTCAACCACTCGTTCCAAAAAGACATTACTGTATTGTATTATAAGACAAAATAAAATGATACTTGTCCAGTTCTGTTAAGGCGGAGGCCTTTAATGGTTCATTGTCAAGTTCATCTGCCGTTAGCAGAAACTGTCACAGCTTTCCGGCCTCCTGATTGGTTTCCTCTGCGTCGTGACGTCACTGTCGCTAGGCGCAGGTGTGCACCTCCTGATTGGCTCGCGTACGTGAAGTTACTGTCGTCAAGTGTGGGTGTCGGGGTGGTACGGCGCCGCGCGGGATGACTCATCACATCGGCACGCGTGGCGGTCGTGTATCCGACGGTGCGCCCTGACGTCCCTGTCGTCAGGCGCTTGAGGTGGCCTCCCGATTGGGCGCTGTGTGGCCTGTCGTCACTGTCGTGAGGCGCGCGTGGAGACCGTCTACTTGGGTGTGGTGCGGCGGCGGCGTTGGCGGCAGTTTACTTTGAGGTGTTGTGTGGGAAGTATGCCTCGTCTTCTCGCCTAGCCAGCGTCTCCCAACACGCGACCTGCCGCAGCCGCTGAACGCAAGCGGCGCTCAAGAGAGTCTGAGCGTATACGTCGCATGCATCAGGGCGGCGAGGCGCGTCCGACACCACAGAGTCCAGGGACGCGACGGGCCAACGCGAGAGAGGCAGCGCGTTTGAAGCGACTCGCTGCGTCTGCTGGTACTAAGGCAAATGAAGCTCCGAAGCGCCGTGACCGCCATCTTGCCGTGGCAAGCCGAGAAAGTACAAGTCAATCGATCGAAGTGGATGTTGAGCATGGCCAACTACACCCCGACACCGCCATGGAAGACGCGTCTCCTCCAGGTCCACAAACGGCGCTGCAACAGTTCCAGGCGGCCACAAACTACCTTAACAGACACTTCGTCCAGAACGACGTTGCGTGCATTTAATAAACAAACAAACGTTCACATTATACTGTACGATTTGTGTGCCTCCGCGGGGTTTCCGACGCAACAAATCGGCATTGGCAATGGTGTGAGACTTCCGCCGTTTCACACTTTATTCTCGACAAAGTGTCTTCCGTTTCCTTTAATATTTAGGAAAGAAGAACTCATTGAAATTACGCTTGGCAACGACGCGGACGGTAGAAAAGTTTCGCTTTAACTCAATTCCGTTCCGCCCAAGCTTTCGCGTTTCAGTAATTCCGTTATCGCGTAGTGCTGCGCTGGTTCTGCTCGCTCACAAAACTCACACGAGCTGCAAGTAGAATTTAACTTTTATGTGATGTCGTTCGATGCCCGAACGGTCTACGCCACTTGACGAAAATGCAGCTGCAGCGGCGAGTCCACCGCTCCATCGTGGCTCGCTACCACCGTCTGTCGGGCACCGTTTCACTCACCGACGGCAGCAATGGGTGGTAAGTGACGGCGTTTGCAATGTCACCACTCCTCCGGTTGGGTGGTGGGAAATTTGAATTTTAAAAAGGTATTCAGACCCTTCAGATGCCATTTTCTCGTAAACTGTCTCTTCTTGGCACGAAGCAAGCGTTGCGAGGTTTCTGGAATGGTATCCACGTACACGTACACTTAGTATTTGCCTTTAGTGTCCCTTTAATGAAACGCACGTCGAGCTTATATAGGTCAGACACACATGTGCTCTTGGAAAGCAACGAGGAAACAAACCCAAAGATCGACCTTCAACAGAGGTGCGACATGAACGCTAAGGCAAACGCTGAATACTATACGGAGGCACCGAACGCGCGTGTATCACATGAAAAGAAAACAGTCCTTTCTGAGAAACAGCAACTGAAAGCGAGCTAACGCAATCAGCGTCTTTAAAGCGTCGCTTTTTTATCTTTCAGGGTGCACACGTGCGTCTGATCTAGACAAGCTTGGCGTTCGTTTCACTAAGTCCCCAATTGTCAGTACCGCTTCGCGTTGTCGCTTTCTTCGTCTCGTGCGTTCCTGCGACGCTTTAAGGATGGTGATTGCGTTAGCTCGCCGTTAGTTGCTCTTTCTCAGAAAGAACGTTTGTTGCTTTCCATTTGACACACACGTGTGCGGTGCCTCAGTGGTCTTCAGCGTTTATCTTGGCGTTTGTGTCGCACCCTGTCGAAGGTCACTCGGTGTTTTTTTTTCTTTTTTTTTCGTTTCTTTCTGTGCGCGCACGCGTGTCTGATCTATATAAGCTGGGCGTTCCTTTCATTAAATCAGCATTACTCAGTACCGCTTGGTGTTGTCCCTTTCTTCGTCTCGTGTGTTTCTTCGGGCAACTTTCCAGGTCCCGAATCACCAACTGGCCTACACCCACACTCTACTGATAGCTTCCCGCGCTGTGTTTTCGCCACTTAGTGTTGAAGAGAAACGCGCGCGCCCGTATCGCGAATGCGATCTGCGAAAGTGGCAGAGTGAGGCGTGTGCTGACAGCTCCGTTAGCGCTTTCTCTATGGCTGTGTTCTCGCCGCTTCGTCGGCGTTGAAGCGAGAGGCAGCGCGAAGATGAATTCCCTCGCCGCTGCATGTACTATCTCGACAGCTGTCGTCTTACGGGACGGACAGAGAGACGGTTTTATCATTGGGTAAGCATATAATGCTTAGGCTTTGAAGAAAGATGCTTAACTGCCCTTGCGTTCTACTTATTATTTGTGAACCTAACGCTATGCATTGTGATTGGACACAACGAAATTTACTTCTCGGGTTCTACGTGCCAACACCACTATCTGACTATAAGGCACGCCGCATTAACATCGAATTTTGACCACTGGCGGTATCTTTAAGGTGCAACTAAATCTGTGTACACAACAGGTGACGTCTTCCGCTATTCATTTTTTGTTAGATGTATAAGAGAGTGGAATAATCTACCGCCTATGATTGTATCCAATGTGTCAAATGATGCTTTTTACCGCGCTTTGTGTAAATAGTTTCTTTATTGGTGTTGTTACGTTTCGCCTACGACGCGCGGTATAGCCGGCGCGGATGCAACGGACGCCGGGGCTTCGTTCAAAGCGGCAGACATTTTGGCCCGTTCGGCGCCGCCGGTACGTCTCCCCGCCAAGCGCGTCCAGGCATGTTCCAATGCCACGTGTCTTCATGTGCGTGTGTGTGTGTGTATGTGCATATTGGTGCCCACGCTTGTCGAAGCGCGGCAGCCGGGGAGAGGAGCTCCCAACAACTGTGAAGCAAGGGTCTGACCGGCGCCGACACGACGTATGAGCCACCTTCTCTTCCCATTGTGCCCCAGCGGCGCCGGCACGACGGCTGCGCCACCTTATCCCATTGTTCCCGAGCGGCACAGTCACGTGCTCGTCTATAGAGGGGTTCCTTCTTGCCCTCAACTGCGAGAGTATAAAAGCAGCTGCCCCCGGACGCCAAGAAGAGGCTCCGATTTCTTCTGTTGAGTAACGTGCTCTCCCGTCTCTCTACTTCGGTCGACCTGACCGCCAACTCTTTGCGATGTTAGAATAAACAAGTTGTTTTGTTGTTACCTGTCGACTCATGCTTTGCCGGGACCTTCGGATGCTTCCAGTTGTACCCCAGGCCGCCAGGCCAACGCTACCCTTGGGGCTTGCGACCCAGGTGCAACAACGGGCGTCAGCGCCGAGTTCCCAACAACTCGTGCCAGCGGTGCGATTACAACAACTGTCTGCCAGCGGTGAGATCGCTACAACGGAGGCCAGCAGCGAAGATATGCAGTTGACTGTATGCTGAGCAGCTCAACGACCATCCGGGAGCAGTGCAACGAGCCCTGTGTGATGACTGGTTGCCTGCAGCGGAACGACTGCGCTGAATTCTTGGCTGCGAGGTTTGGTGAGTGCGGGACTTTCTTCTTCTGAGTTTTGCCAGGCTTTTGTTAGTGTCAGAAACAGAGCTGGTAATTGTGGTTGTCGTTGCTGCCGGGCTAGTTTGCGGCAAGACAATAATAGGCAGTAGAGAAAGCAGCATTCAGAGCAGCCATGGATTTGAAGTCGTTGCGCAAACCGAAATTGCTGGAGCTTGCAAGAGAGTTGGGTCTGGATGTCTCAGACAAACTCAGAAAACCAGAACTGCTAAAGGCTATTCTTGAGTTAGAAGCTGAGGATGACGAGCTGTCGGAATGCCTTGAGACCATTGAGGGGAGGGCAAAAAGACATGAGCGCGAACTTAAAGAGCAAAAAGAGAGACAGGAGCGCGAACTTAAAGAGCAGAAAGAAAAAGAAGAGCGCGAACACGCTTTGGAAATGAAGCGTCTCGAGGTAGAGATGGAACGCGCTCGTAATGGAAGTCAGGCACACGGTGCAGGAGAACGAGTATTGTTCAAAATGACTGACCTGATGCGGCCGTTTAAGCTTGGAGAGGACATTGGTTTGTTCCTGGTTAACTTTGAGCGAACGTGCGAGAAGCAGGGGTTCTCTCGGGAAACGTGGCCACAGCGCTTGCTCACTTTGTTACCCGGCGAGGCGGCCGACGTAGTCGCTCGCTTGAATAGAGAGGAGGCAGAGGATTTCGACAAAGTGAAATCGAGTCTGCTAAAAAAGTACAGGCTGTCAGCGGAGGCGTTCCGTCGGAAGTTTCGGGAAAATGAGAAAGGCAGAAGTGAGTCATATACGGAGTTTGCGTACAGGCTTATGTCAAACATGCAGGAGTGGCTCAAAGAAGAGAAAGCGTTTGGTGACCACGAGAAAGTTCTGCAGTGTTTCGGGCTAGAACAGTTTTATAGTCGGTTACCTGAGAACGTGCGGTACTGGGTCTTGGATAGGCCAGACGTTTGTACCGTGGCTAAAGCCGCTGAGCTAGCCGAGGAGTTTGTGACGCGTCGGGCTCGCGGAGCTAAGGACGGTCAAAAGGGTGAATTTGGCTCGAAGTTTGAGAGGCCGAAGTTCACACCCATGAGAGCAAAGGGGAACGCACGTAGTGCGGATGCGAGTGAAAGCAGTGCGACCGAACCTAAGGAGACGGCGGCAGCCGAAGCCGAACGCAGAAAGCGGTTCGAGATGAGGTAAGCGCGCGTGTGTTATACGTGCCAGAAGCCGGGTCACTTTTCGGCGCAGTGTCCGGACAGAAAGCGGTTCGAGACGAGGCAAGCGCGCGTTTGTTATACGTGCCAGAAGCCGGGTCACTCTTCGGCGCAGTGTCCGGAAACAAAACCAAAAGTTGTGTTTTTGTCAATATGCAGCACTGACGAGAACATGAAGCTTCTCGAGCCTTACATGCGAGACCTCCTCGTGAACGGGAAAGAGTGCCGAGTGCTTCGCGATTCCGCAGCTACGATGGATGTAGTTCACCCCTCCTACGTAGAACACCATATGTTCACGGGCGAGTGCGCATGGATCAAGCAAGCCGTGGAAGCTCATAGCGTGTGTCTGCCGGTAGCAAAAGTGCTTATTGAAGGACCTTTCGGAGCGCTTGAGACGGAGGCGGCAGTGTCATCTATGCTGCCCCCCCAGTACCCGTACCTATTTTCGAACAGGTCCGATCACCTCCTGCGCGAGAAGGGGCTTTTGTTTGGTGAGGCTAGCGTTCAGGCCTTAACCAGATCGAGGGTTCGGGAGCTCGCTGCAAAGGCGGTAGTTGCGGGGCCGACGTTGTCAAACAATGAAAAAGGGTCAGAGGCGCAGCAAGCCGATATTCAGAGCACGCCCGAACTGAATAAAATTGAGCCTGTAGCGTTGAAGGCGCCGGATACTGGAGAGGAAATGCCCGATAAGGGAAAGTTAGAAGAGCTATCTGCAGATTTGCTCATCGCGCCTACGTCAGACGGACTTAATAGGCTGCTAAAAGTCAGCCGGTCGGCTTTGATAGCCGAGCAAAAAAAGGATGGCAGCCTAGAAAACGTACGCTGCATTGTCAAGGAAGGTATCGCCAAGAAAAATGCTCGCTTTGTGGAAAGAGGTGGAGCCCTGTACCGGAAGTATCTAGACCGCAGGGGAGTGGAGTTCGATCAGCTGATCGTGCCTCAGTGCTACCGTCAGGATCTGTTGCGCTTGTCGCACGGGGGTTCGTGGTCCGGACACCTAGGAGTTAAGAAAACTAAGGACCGTCTCTTGCAAGAGTACTATTGGCCAGGGTGTTTTCGGGACGCAGACCATTTCGTGAGGACATGTGACACCTGTCAGCGGGTGGGCAAACCAGGGGACAAATCGAGGGCGCCGTTGAGAATGGTACCTATCATTACGGAGCCTTTTAGACGGCTCGTTATTGATACAGTGGGACCTCTGCCGGTAACAGCCACGGGGTACAGACACATTTTGACTGTGATCTGCCCAGCGACAAAGTTCCCTGAAGCAGTGCCGCTTAAAGAACTCAGCTCAGTTGAGATAGTCAATGCACTACTGTCCATATTTGCGCGAGTTGGTTTTCCTGCGGAAATCCAATCAGATCAGAGCACAGTGTTTACTAGCGCTTTGACGACAACTTTTCTCGAAAGGTGTGGGGTAAAGCTGTTACACAGCTCAGTATACCACCCACAGTCGAATTCCGTTGAGAAGCTCCACTCCGTCATGAAGCGCGTGTTGAGAGCATTGTGTTTTGAACATCAAACTGACTGGGAGCTGTGTCTGCCTGGGGTGATGTTTGCATTACGGACCGCGCCGCATGCGGCTACGGGGTTTTCGCCAGCTGAGCTGGTGTACGGTCGCTCGCTGCGATCTCCGCTTCGCATGCTTCGAGAATCGTGGGAAGGCAGGGGCGACGACCCAGTCGTGGTGGAGTACGTGCTTAAGCTCCTCGAACGCTTAAGAAGGGCACAGGAGTTGTCAGGTGAAGCAATGGCAAAGGCCCAGCAGAGGGCCAAGGTTTATTATGATCGGACCGCCAGGGCCCGTCGTTTTGAGGTGGGCGATGAGGTCATGATATTGCGCACATCGCTAAACAACAAACTAGACCTGCAGTGGGAGAGCGCAGCACGAATTGTTCAGAAACTGTCGGACGTTAACTACGTGGTGAGTCTGCCAGGAAAGCGGAAAGCTCAGCAAGTTTACCACTGTAATCTGCTCAAACCTTATAGACAAAGGGAAGCAGTGGTGTGCATGATGGTAAACGTTCCTGAATAGCTTCCGGTCGAGCTTCCGGGACTAAGCTCAGTGACGAACGGGGAAGACACCGATCAAGTCATTAGTGACTTAATCAGTAAAGCATCGCTGTCGCCTGAGCAGAAAACCGAACTACACCAGCTCTTACAAGAGTTTCAAGGTCTGTTCTCTGAGAGGCCTGGTAGGACTTCTGTCCTTACTCATGATATAGAACTTACCTCCCCAGAGCCAGTACGATCCAAGGCGTATCGGGTGTCACCCCGCCAGAGCGATATTATGGAGGCTGAGGTAAAGAAAATGCTACAGCTCGGTGTTATTGAGGCAGGTGAGAGTGATTATACCTCCCCTTTGATTTTAGTTGAGGTACCGGGCAAGGAACCTCGTCCTTGCGTCGACTACCGCAGGCTTAATTCCATCACTAAGGATCAAATTTATCCGATCCCTAACATCGAGGAGCGCCTTGAGAAAGTTAGTAGCGCTCAGTTTATTTCCACCCTAGATCTTGTCAGGGGTTATTGGCAGGTTCCACTTACAGAAGAGGCTAGTAGGTATGCGGCGTTCATTTCCCCAATGGGAACATTCCGTCCTAAAGTGTTGAGTTTTGGTTTGAAGAACGCGCCATACTGCTTTTCAAGCCTCATGGATAAAGTGTTGCGGGGACAGCAAGAATTCGCTTTACCGTATTTAGACGACGTAGCGATATTCTCCGCATCCTGGTCTGAGCATATGGCACACTTGCGGGCACTGCTAACCCGCCTGCGCGAAGCGGGCTTGACAGTCAAGGCTCCTAAGTGCCAGTTAGCACAGGCCGAGGTTGTCTACCTCGGTCACGTGATTGGTCGGGGTCGTCGCCGCCCCTCTGAAATAAATGTGGCCGCTGTGCGAGACTTCCCGCAACCGCGCACGAAGACCGATATTCGGTCGTTCTTAGGTGTCGCCGGCTACTATCAGAGGTACATCCCCAGGTACTCTGATATCGCGGCTCCCCTGACGGATGCTCTAAGAAATACAGAGCTCCAAACAGTCGTATGGGATGAGACAAAGGAAAGAGCTTTTAGCGCCCTAAAGAGTGCCCTAACAAGCCAGCCTGTGCTACGATCGCCAGACTATACAAAAGGGTTCGTTGTTCAGTGCGATGCTAGTGAGCGAGGCATGGGCGTTGTACTGTGCCAACGGGAAAATGGAGAAGTAGAACACCCCGTCCTGTATGCTAGTCGTTAGCTGACCAGTCGTGAGCAGGCGTACAGCGCCACCGAGAAAGAGTGTGCGTGTCTCGTGTGGGCCGTTCAGAAATTGTCATGCTATCTAGCCGGCTCAGGGTTTATCATTGAGACGGATCACTGCCCTCTCCAATGGCTGCAGACCATCTCTCCCAAAAATGGCCGCCTCCTGCGCTGGAGCCTCGCTTTGCAACAATATTCCTTTGAGGTGCGTTACAAAAAGGGGAGTCTCAACGGTAACGCCGATGGCTTAAGTCGAAGCCCCTAACGTAGGAATCAGCCTCAAAATTGTTTGTTACTGATGTTTTTCTTCCTGAGGCAGGATTTTTAACATATTGCTTTTGTTTAGTGTTTCAAAGTGATGACATGCTTTCTAGTGCAATTTTCCAATTTGTGGACGCGTTCTTATTGCTGCTAGACTACTGTAAGGAACTAGGCAGTGGTATAAAAGGGGAAAGAGCCTGGCAGGGCTTAGTGAGGGTTGTGCCGTGCTTGCTGACTGAGCGGTTGAGTTTCAGCGTAGTTCTAACGCTTGCCGGGAACGAGAACAAAAATGTGAACTCTCCCGAAGTCACTTTGCAGTGTCCTGTGCGAACCAGAACGAGAGAACGAGGTCTTCTCTGTGCGCTGCGCTCAAGAAACGTCGAGGGACGCCCGACTTCGGTTATGAGCATCATCGAGCGACATCCCTCCGGACAGCGGATGCAGTCCCCTGACCATCGGGATCTCCTTCCCCCGGCGGGGCGGTCTGTTACGTTTCGCCTACGACGCGCGGTATAGCCGGCACGGATGCAACGGACGCCGGGGCTTCGTTCAAAGCGGCAGACATTTTGGCCCGTTCGGCGCCGCCGCTACGCCTCCCCGCCAAGCGCGTCCAGGCATGTTCCAATGCCACGTGTCTTCATGTGCGTGTGTGTGTGTGTGTATGTGCATGTTGGTGCCCACGCTTGTCGAAGCGCGGCAGCCGGGGAGAGGAGCTCCCAACAACTGTGAAGCGAGGGGGTCTGACCGGCGCCGACACGACGTATGAGCCACCTTCTCTTCCAATTGTGCCCCAGCGGCGCCGGCACGACGGCTGCGCCACCTTATCCCATTGTGCCCGAGCGGCACAGTCACGTGCTCGTCTATAGAGGGGTTCCTTCTTGCCCTCAACTGCGAGAGTATAAAAGCAGCTGCCCCCGGACGCCAAGACGAGGCTCCGATTTCTTCTGTTGAGTAACGTGCTCTCCCGTCTCTCTACTTCGGTCGACCTGACCGCCAACTCTTTGCGATGTTAGAATAAACAAGTTGTTTTGTTGTTACCTGTCGACTCATGCTTTGCCGGGACCTTCGGATGCTTCCAGTTGTACCCCAGGCCGCCAGGCCAACGCTACCCTTGGGGCTTGCGACCCAGGTGCAACAACGGGCGTCAGCGCCGAGTTCCCAACAACTCGTGCCAGCGGTGCGATTACAACAGTGTCAAATATGATGCTTATTTTTATGTATCCCCCTGCTGTAATGCCTCCAAAGGCGAAGCAGGTATCAAATAAATAAATAAATAAATAAATAAATAAATAAATAACCGCTTTCGCACTTCTCCCCCATCCAACTGCGGCTGCCACGGCCGGGATCACTAGCGCCACCTCGAGCTGGAGCTCAAGCAGCGCAGCGCCATAAGGGATTGAGGAGACCCACCGCGATGGTGCAGTGGCTGCTGCATAACACGAGGTCGCGGGCTCAGCTCAGGGCCTCGGATACCGTATTTCGAATGAAAAAGTCTTCTTGGCCACGGTTTGGCCTGCAGCCTTATCAAGTTCAACAGACTCAACAGGCTTACTGGCCATGAAGTTGCCCGACAGGCTCATCGCGTTTCCTTGGGCGCCTTCACGCAGGCATCGCTTAAATTGGCAAGCAGGGGCTTGAAATCAACGTGTATTTCTGAATACGGGGGTAAGCTTTAGTATGGGTTCATATTCAGTCTCAGATCTGTTTCGTAATACGTAAGTAGCGACGCGTAGTACTCGACTGTTAGTGTTCGGAAACAACAGCATTGAACTGTTGTTTTTCAATCAAGGCGATAATATAGGACATATTCGCGCGTATTGGTGGCTGCTTCTACTCTTTGTGATATAGCAAATCAAACGAAATCGCCCAAAACGATGAAGAATACTGAGTGCAGTCAAAGAGCACGAACACGTAGAAAGTTCTGCACACTAGTTCAGCAAGCACAGACGATAGTACAGCTGTACAGACGATGGTACCGCCAGGCCCGTCTGTACAGGGACTGCTTACGCCTACGTCTCTCCAGCTGCACTCGGCAATGGCGGGATACGTTGCGCGTTATCGACAGGTCTACTGAGGCTCTGTGGAACGTCACCCTGGCGAAGCTGCGCACTGACACTACTCTGAAACGAAGAGCAGCAGAAACACGGACGCCTGGAAGCAGTGTCCATACCAGCGGAGTCGAGGCTCTGCCTCACCCGATCCTGGAGGTCCTACGTCATGGACCGAAATTTGCCGTCGAGCCGAGGACTTCTACACCGGAACTACTGGCAATGGTGCGACGAGTTGCGCGCGTAGGGCCAGAGTCTGAAAGTCAGCGCTTGTGGTGTCTTCTTGTCTCGTCTCTTATCTACATTTTGCGCTGTTACTAGCAGGCGAGTCTCACTGTTCTACCACTAAGTGGTTACGGCCCAGAGTAGCATTGCATCGTACGGAGAATCACTGGTCTATCAGGTTTAGTAATTACAGCCTAGATTGAGGAACAAGCACCTCGTCTCGATTGTTATAGGTGAAACAGACAAAGAAAAAGGGCGGTAGGGCCGTTAGCCCATCCCACGGAAGCAGTTGCCAATGAGAGTCGAAAGTCTGCTTAAGCCACAACCCAAAGGGATGGCCTTACTCTCAAAAGCAAATGCATTGGAAAACAACCCTGTTTTCCTTCTTCCCACAACTTCGTTTCCCTCTCTTATTTCCACGTGGTCAGTGAAGGCCTCGGCAAACACGCCTGGCATGCACGATTTATTGAGGCCATCTCGCACCTCAGCCGCGTTTCTAGCCAGCAGGGGGCTCGGGCGCTGGTGTCCCAACACCTCGTACCGCAGTCCCCCTCAAGGTTTTCCCTCGTGGAAAAATAATGACCGCTGGCGGCATCCGGACTCGGTGTTCTGAAAACGACGTTCTCTGAACGCGGCCTCCGCATGCGCACCGCGCCTCTCTCTACGGCGCGCACTGCAAGTTGTAAGTCGACACCAAGCGGGCTCTCCTCAGGGCTCAAAACAAGATGCACGAGGTTGCCGCCCGGATGCGTAGGGGCGTAGATCCCACTCCGTACACGCAACACGTGGTCAACATTGCTAGGTGCCCCTAAACCTCGGCTGCGTCTCTAACCAGCAGGGGACTCCGGAGCCGGTGCCACAACGTCGCGAATACCGCCGTCCCACTCGAGGTTTGTCTGCGTGGACCTATTTGACCATCGGCGGAATGCCAACACAGTGCGCGTAAGAGCACGTTCTCCGAATCCGCTTTCCGCATCCGCACCGCGCCCGCCGCAGCTCGTCACCCGACACCACGCGGGCCGTCCGACCCCTCAAAAACAGAAACGGTTGCTGCCCGACGCGCTGGGGGGTGGGGTGACTTCTCCCTATTCACAAAACACATGGGCAACTCGCGGCACTGCAAAAGTATATACAAAACAATCATGCAGCCCTACACCGTCCATTCTGCATGCTCGAGAGATGAGCGTCCTAATACCATGCATATATGATATCAAGTAAAGACAATTTTGTATCAGTGGACAGGAAGAGCTGATGAAGACGCAAGTTGTTCGTGTTTTCTATCATTTTTTCTTTCGAGGAAAAGGCGCTTTTCTCTGCAATTCCGCAGTTATGCAGCAGCCTAGTATTTGTTTCAGGGGAAATGGTCAGCGATCTAATAACATCAAATATTTCTTAAGTGTTCGCCTCAAAGTTGCTAACCGTTAGTCGCTTTGCTCTCGCATCGCGCCATCCATGGCGCCAGAAGGGACAGGAGCTCTGGAAGGCCTTGCTGAGACTCCGAACAGCGCTTGAGTATAGGCGATCCCCTGAGGTGCAAATGACTTACATATTTGCTACCTTCCTCGCATGTCGCATCTCAAGCACAATACGTCGCGTTCGCCGTTACGCAAGCCGTAATGGAAAGGAGGACTAATATTAGCTTAAGAGTACAGCTGAAAAAAATAAGGAAGCAATAGCGCTTACTTCTACCGCGTAGCGGCAGTCTGATAGCATTTCTACTTGTCCCACTGGAGCGTCGGGCGACAGCGTTCAAGTAAAAAGCTTTTAGGGGGATTTGTCACTTCTAAGTTATTCGGGTGACATGTGCCCGCTACATTAAAGAAAACCTGTGAAATACGAGCAACATCAATCAATCACGCGCGTGTGCACTTGTAAGATTTTATTTGTCTACGCGATAGCCACCCTTTGCTATCAGATGCGTAGGCGAGAATTAGGATGCTTAATCAGTTCTTTTTTTTTTCGAAAGCAGTATTTAAGCAGTAGTAATAGTAGACGCAAGTCGCGCAACGGAAGTTTTATTGCCAATCAGCGGCTGAACTTATCATTACTCATGCCATCAGTCCGCTTTAGTTGCTATGCTCTATAACTTAACGCCACCAACTTCACGTAGGACACTGCTAATTGGCTGCAAGGGAGAGCGGCTCTAGAACAAAACCCATGACTCGGCTCTGCATAAACATGTTTTGTAGACGTTCCATTTTTGTTTCGCCATTCATGACCCAATGATTTGGCGCATTGATTAACCTCAGCCGATGATAGACGCGCAAAAGTAATTAAAAGGCGAAGAAATTAGACATCAGAAAGTGTAACCGGCGTCATGACCGCTGAGTTCATGCACTATAGCAGCGTCGCGATAGTGAACATTGGCTCGGACATCCAGGACATTTTAAAACACAATGTGTATATTAACATTAGGTACAAGAACCTAGGAACGACGATAACAAGAAATTTCGGTTCCAGTTCGAGCTGCCGATCCCTGTGGATAATGAGTCCTAAAATGGCCTATTTTGCGATTTTTCTACATTTACTTACAAAGAAAGTGTAAGCTATAAAACGAATGTTTAATTAGCGCAGTCAGCGTACCTGCCTGCGAACTGTTCCTAACTTCTCTCACACTTCTAAATTGGTAATCATTTCAGAAATTATTGTTCCAGCATCTAATAAATACTTACATGAGAACGTATTTTTAATTTCGAGGGCACATAATTTTAATTTGAAGGCAGTACTTAAATGTCAAAGATAGGACGAGACATCACCACTATAGGGAGGTGACATTGCATATAGAGCACGGCATCAAAGTCACGCTTCAGCGCTGAAACAACGTGTTATGGGGATTGAGTCAGCCTTCTCTCAATTTCGCTTCCACAAAAGCGTTTACTAAAGATGCCGGAAAATAGCACCAGCAGCAAATTTTCTTGAGTGGTTCTGACCTTATATCGTACGAACTCTTCTTGGCGATTACTTCGGTAGCTTACACTCTACGAGCTTCGAGCGCTCAAGCGAAACGTGACTTTTCCACCGAAGGTACCGACATGTAATTTGTACGCAGTCGACCGTGGAGTCGACACCATTGGAAAAAGATATTCTGCCTCTCTGCTTTTCAGCATGGCTCGCTGGCAAGCTAAACGATGCGAGCGCTGTTTCACATGTCCAGCTCTTGTTTGTCACGTTCACCCTGGATACAGCCAACGCTGCTGCTTGAACTCGTAAGAGCACGCGTGTTCTTTTTTTCTGAGTGGGTTTTAAAGAAGAAGAACCTCTCGAAACGTTTTAAAGAACTCTGCGTAAGTATAAAAGTATGGAATTTTTGCGCGTCTGTAAGAAGCCAGCAGCTTCGTTCTTTATGCTGATCTCGGTAAGGCTACAGACACATATAATTCGCGGAGACGGCAAGGGCCATGATGTACATACTACCACGCCGGTTGTTTGTATACTCGTCTTGCAGGTCAACATTAGGAGAATGAAATTACGTATACACATATAGATACATGCACATGCATATATATATATATATATATATATATATATATATATATATATATATATATATATATATATATATATATATATATATATATATATGTGATGTCTGAGCTAATTTTGACAGAGTTTAAAAATATGACAATGCCACCTACGTGGACAGAACCAAGGCAATGTTGTTTGCTGCCGCTTGGAGATAGTTAAATTATTTCTTCATTGCGCCTAATTAGACAATTAGGCTTACATACATAATCAACCTCTCAAATATTATAATTCGATGAAAAGTGTAAATGAGAAAATTGTAGACCAACCTGAAAAACTCCCGGTATAGCTTTCTGTTTCTCAATACGTGCTACTTAAAAGTGTGTTTCCGAGCATGAAAGAAGTCCGCAAATGCACCCAAGATTGCTACGTGACTGGCCGCTCGAGGCACTTTGCGTGTATTCGCGGGTTTCCGTCACGCTCGTCATGCTTGTCACCAGCCACAAGTGGACATCGCTATTCCGCGGGAAACTAACAACGCCTGATCACCCAATAACAATTCTGAAACAAACGACGCTGCTAATGTTAATTCAGACATATGGGGACCAGATGCATATTTATACTGATGGGTCGGTCTTGTCGACTAGCTTAACAGTTATCGTTGTCGTTCCAGCAAGGCTTGACATCATAAAATATACATTGTCGGATATACCATCTACAACGGCAGAGCTTGCTGCCCAGCGTGATCCTCTATAACATATTCTGCAAAGAGCGAACACCCTAATGGGTCATTTTTTTTACTCAGCGCAGCCCTTTAGATTTTGCAGCTTGCCCTACCCCCAGGACGCACGATCAATTGGCATAGGAGATAATATATGATCCCCATCATGCTCTTGAGAAAGTGCTCTTGAGAAAGAACACGAGAAAATATTCAGTGGCCGGCGAAACAACGGGAATTACTCTGAATTACTTGGCCAACGAGGAGGCCCTTCTTCTTCTTCTAACTTCAAATTTGGCGTGTACCCACGAGGAGGGCATTAGCCATGGTTATCAGTCAAAATATAATGTGAACTTCTTGCTTGCTGTTAATTAAATGATCTGCATTATCTACATTTATTTCATAGTAAATATAAATTATTCTGTGTTTCCGTTTCTTGAAGAGTCGTCATCCCAATTATGACGAAAATGCTACATTACGGAAATAACGCGATTCAGTGTTAATGATGAGGAAGATATGCTTAGCATGAGGGTCCCTCAGTCGCGATGACGTGCTCATGTACTATCTGACACACTTCCTTTCGGGCTTGGCCAATGGTACTTGTCCCAAAAAATAAAATGTTATAAAGAGGAAAGAGGAAAATAAAGAGGAAAGCTCATACGCGATACGGGCTGCTCTAAAAAGGTATTTCTTTCGGAATTATATTTTCGACCAAATAGGAGGAAATGGCCCAGTGATTCTATATCCCCACATGATGCACAAAGGTTCGACGGTGCGAACTCACACCTACTCATGTACTTCGTATTAGCATAATGGAGACGTCACATTTCCGAGAAGGACAAGAACGGACATTACAGGGGAACACTAAATGTTCGTAATCCGATGCAGCAAGGAGGGGCTCATCTTTTTTACCAAGGACTTGTCGTCGCCTCCGATATCTCGTTACCAGTAGCAGAGTAAGGATGCGTATAGGAGGAACTTATTGGCCCACCAAGCGCGGCCTTTGCCAATCGGTCTGCCAGCCCATTAGTTACTAGTACACAATGGCCAGATATCCACAAAAAGAAAATTTCTTTAACATGATGTGGAATAAAAATACAGAGCGATCGGTACAATAGTTCTTTTGGCTTTCTAGTGACCTAAGAACTGACAGACAGTCTGCAAGCAATATTATGCGCAACACATTTTTCGGAATTTCTTATACAGCCATGAATTAGGCTGCATAAATCGGAGTGCAATCCGGAAGGCGAATAGCGAAGCTCCGTGATAATGTTTGAGAGCAAATGGTTATTGCGAATTTCTCTTTTTCTTTGTGGAGGGGGCGGGGGGAGACATCCGTGGACACAACATTGTATAAGGGAAACTCTTCCAGATAATCTAGGAATCCATGTAGTGTCTATTTGGCTATGAATTTAGCATTCTTTGGAAAGACGTTATCAAATTTCCTTGTATTACATCTTTTTATTGAAGTGACTCATTGAACTGACCCTAAGTTAACGTTTATGTTTGCTAAAAGACTCTGCGTAAACACGACTTGGGGGAGCTTGTATGTTGGCCGCATAGAATAAAAAAGTAGTGCCGGTTGTGAGACAAACACGAGTAACTTGTCCCAGGAGCATGTTCGTATGCTATAAAAAAAGTTTTTAACGTTAGTAGCTGAAATATCGACACTAAATCGGGCATGTTTGCTTCTAGGTACAGCCCAGACTCCACAACATACTTAGAAACTCCAAAACAATGGCAAAGGGCCCGTCTTTCTACTATAAATAAATATTGCAACTTATAATTTGGAGAGGCAGATATCAGCACACAACCAAATTCGAGAAAGAGTCTTACATAAGCGTCATAAATCTGAAGTAGAGTATGCCTACGCATACCAAACTTCATGTTGCATTTTCGCGTCAACCGGCCAAGAGCGATTTCACCTTTTCTCACAACATTTTTATATAAGGACGCCATTCTAGGTCAGGATCGTAAATGAATCCCAAGCAACTTATAATGTCTACTTGCGGAATCAGTTTATTCTGATACACAAGGGAAAAGGAAACCGATTGATGCGTAGGGAATACAAGAGCACTTTTGTTAACGTTAAGGACCATGCAGCCAATTATCCAGCCAGGCCACAAGAAGAATTAAATACGCTTGCAACTTTTAATAAAGCATGGGAATATCTTTACCGCAAGCAAAGAATGCAATGTCATCCGCATACACATACACCGTGACATGCTGCAATATTTTAATAGCATGTAGTAGTATATTAAGCATTTTTGAGGAAGCACTAAACCCTGAGGTGCACCTCTGGTACAGGAGAACCACTCAGAATGATGCTTTTCATCTGTGCAGAAAAATGTTCTTCCGTGCAAGAAATTCATGATCCAAGCGATGATATACGATGGAGGGTTTAAGGCAGCAAGTTTATTCAATAGAATGATATACTCTACGTTGTCATAAGCTTTTGTAACATTTAATGTTACGAGGGCTGAAGCTTCGAAGTTTGTTTTACGTAACCGTGTCTTCCTTTCTAAAGGAATATGTGTGGACCATAAAGAAACACTAGCAGATCCGATCCAACTATCGAGAGCCGACGCTGCACCGATACTTCATTTCCTCACTCGGGCTCTAGGCGCACTTATTGGTCTTATCCACATCCTCGAAGTTCCGTCTGGATAAACTTGATCCTTCTATAAAGTTGCAACTGCCATCACAAAGTCTCGCTCGATTGCAACGTTTTCATGCACCCTGTGCATAGGGGCGCCTTTCGCGAAAGCTTGATTGTTCGGCGTTGGAGTGGCCAAGACATCGACGTGCGTCCCGTATGGCACGGAAGAAGCTGCGGTGATAAGTAAACCTGTAGTCTGATTATCTTCCCGTTATGACGTCCAGAGCCACCCACACCAGACGGCAATAAATCAGCTGGGCTGAATTCTGCGGTTCTTAAGTGCCTAAACCAGAATTTGATTACGAGGAACGCTGCAGTGTGGGTCCCCGGATTAATTTTGACCACCAGGGGAACTTCGACGTGCCCCCACTGCACGGGACACAGGCGTTGTTGCATTTTGCTCTCATAGAAATGCGGTCTCCGCATCCTTGATTTGATCTCCGCGAGCTCGTGCTTAGCAGCGCAACACCATAGCCGCTAAGCCACTGCGGGCGGTATCGGGTGGGCTCAAGACGGTTTTCAGAAGCCAATATCCTTGGGCTACGGGCATGCGCGGTGCTGCTGCAGTAAGCAACGAGAACATTACTGCAGTACCTGCAGTCGACAGCGTCATGCGAGCGTTTATATTGTACACTTGGTATACTCCTTCAAGTGCGCACACAGCTAGTGTTCTCTCTCTCTCTCTCTCTCTCTCTCTCTCTCTCTCTCTCTCTCTCTCTCTATCTATCTATCTATATATATATATATATATATATATATATATATATATATATATATATATATATATATATATATATAAATTATTTATTTATTTCGAAAATGACATAAAACTACGAGCCTGCCCAAGCCAACAATGGGCTTGTGGGGCAGCGCTCGGCAGAATGGAGCAAGCCAGGGAGCGGCACAGTAAATCAATTATGTACAAGACTCAAAATAAAACTAAAGAAAGAAAGAAAGAAAGAAAGAAAGGAAAGAAACGAAATTACACATACAAATCAAAAATATAAGATTTAACTTCTTTCCGTGTGCTGGAAGATAAAACTTTATCTGGCAGGTCATTTAACACATCAGGTACATAGAAGGCACGGACACGTTTGCCATATCTTGTCCGTACTCTTGGTAAGGTAAAGCGGTCGCGTGTACGTAATGCTCTGGCGGGGACATACGGGAGGCAGAACTCATTGTTCCATATATACAAAAGGATTACCGTTTCTTTGAATAACAGCCTGAACGAGGGCATGTGCGAGCATGAAAAAAGACTGGAATTGTTAGTAATGTGCACACCATGCATCAACGCCCGAATTATGGATGTTAGTAAAGAATCAACTTTATTGCGCCAAAACACTGAACAGAAATAAAAAGAACAGATTCCATATCTCAGCACACTGTACGCTAATGCATGTGCTATTGTTTTCCTTACGTAAATTGGGCATAGTGCTTTAATAGAATGCAGTAGGCAGGCTATTTTGCGCAGCCTTTCACAAATGTTAGCCAAGTGAGTGTTCCAGGACATGTTAGAATCGAAATGAACACCGAGATAATTGACACTTAAGAGGTATGGAATAGGAGAGCAAGAGCAATTGTTACAGAGAGGAGAATGAAGAAACAGTGGAGTGATGACAGGAATAGATTTCAGCGGATCGTGAAAACATACTAATTTAGTTTTATTCTGGTTAATAGAAATTAAGTTTTTACGGTACCAACTGATAACATTTGTAGTGTGAGTTTGTAATTCAGCCACGGCTTGATGGTAATTAGTATGACGAGATACTAAAAGCGTGTCATCTGCGTATTGAAACACCCGACAGCGAAAAATTGCTTGACTGAGATCATTAACGTACAAGTTGAATAAAAGGGGAGCTAAAATCGACCCTTGGGGAACTCCAGCGCTCAACTGTCTAGGTTTGCTTTTAATATTTCCGAGAACTACTACTTGAATTCGACCGTGCAAATAATTCTCAAGGAAAGTTAGAAAAGGCCCTCGGAAGCCATAGCTATGAAGTTTACAAAGTAAAATTTCATGGTTGACGGAGTCAAAAGCTTTTGATACATCTAGAAATAATGCACAAGCGAATGCACTAATTTCAAGAGTACTATTGAGGAAATCGGTTAATTCATCTAATGCTAATCTAGTGCCACGCCCACAAGTACATCCGTACTGATTAGGCGACATTATGTTGTGCGCATCAATGAAGCTCTGCATTACGTGAAAAATATGCTTTTCAAGTATAAGAGCAATGCACGAAAGTATCGAAATTGGCCTGTAGTTTGTGACAACATTGACCTGTCCGCTTTTGAAGAGAGGAACTACAAGCGCTTCCTTAAGGCCAGGCGGTATTTCTTTTGTGGTTATAATGTTATTTATAAGTGCTAAAAGAACATTCTTCAGGGCCTCGAAATTTCTGCGAAGGACGTCCACAGATACACCATCTAATCCAACCGACTTGTGCTGTTTTAAGTTAAATAAAATATAGCGAATATCATCCTCGGTACACTCAGGCAGGAATGCAGAGTCAACTACCGATTGTGGCATACAATAACTAGCCGTATTACCGGACAAGCTTGCTGCAGTAGACGAGAAAAAGGAATTAAATTGGTCTGCTAACGTTATAGATGGTGGACCGAAATTCTTCGCAATAGTTTGGTATGCGCCTTTCCGGGGACGACCCCTTAATTCGTTAACCACGGACCAAGTCTTGGACGGGTTATTTCTAAATTCAGAAAATTTACCTGGGAAGTGCTGTCGCCTGGCACCTCTAAGCACAGCAGTGACTTTATTGCGAGTAATCTTATAAGCTTCACGAAGATACTGACTATTAGGTGAGCGCCGACAACGCGCCCAGGCTAGTTCTTTTTCAGCTAACGCGGTTAGAGCATTTCCATTTATCCACGGGCATTTCGGCTTTCGTTGCTTTAAGACGACTACGACTTTGCAAGAGTGCACTGCCTGCGCATAAACGGCAATAAAAGATTTATGCAGGTGACTGGCAGGAACTTCTGCTAGGAAAGATTTCCAGTCGTAGCCTTGCAACAACGAGTCCAGCTTTCTTTTATCAATAACCTCTATCTGTGATACTGGGTTGTTAGCCGCAGCATGCTGAGACGATAGAAAGCTACACCCAACATAGAAGTGATCGGATAGCTTTTGCTCAATAATAAACGGAAGTACCTGGTCGTTCTCAGTGCGAACGTTGACGTGATCTATGCATGAAGACACAAGCGATGTGCCCAAAATTTCGACACGTGTGGGAAGGTTGATAATAGAATCTATTCCAACGTCAGCAAGCGTGTTCAAGTAATCAGCTACAATGTGTCGTTCTTTCTTCAGCACGTCAATGTTAACATCACCTATCATGCACACTTGACCAGATGGAAAAGCAAGTAGATGTAATTCGTCCACAAACTTTCTAACACTTTGATTTGGCGGCCTATAAATAGCGAGCAATGAGATGGCAAAAGATCGTGTGTGAATACGAAGGGCTAGCGATTCAGCACTTGTGAAAATTATGTTCAGAGGACTTGAAATCCAACAATTTTGAATGAAAATGGCAATTCCACCGCCACGGCTGTCCTTGCGCGTCAAAAAATGATTGTGATAACCTTGGAGTTGAAAGAGACCAGTATGTTCCTGCCTAATAATAATTTCAGTTAAGACAAAAACATCAGCTATATCACGTACTGCACCAGCGTGGACACAAAATTCATTCCAGTGCTTGCGAATACTACGCACGTTTGCATGAAAAACAGTGAATGTGCCTTCACCTATTTCCTACTTTCCTTCTTTTCACCTTTTTACATCTTCTCCCTCAGTGCAGATTAGCAACTGGGATGCACGTCTAGTTAACCTCCTTGCCATTCCGTGCTTCTCTCTCTCTCTCTCCGACGAACACCGTTAAAGATACTCAAAATTATTTTCACCGGCTATCGTGGTGCCCATTCTCTGAAGAGAATTCACTGCAACTTTGTCAATGGCTCTGCAAAGCTTCATCTTAAGTGCATACAGTGTTCGCCTTTGAGGGCAACTTCTTTAATAGATTTGCTCACAGAGTTTTCTAAAAAAATGTTACTGGAGGGAGCTCTGGTACTGCGATGATTCACATAACATGATAACGACAACTAATATATCTTACTTGTATAAGAGATTGACACTTTATATGTTATTGCGATGTTATTCATTATTATGCATTTACAACGACACAATGAAAAGTTCCCCATTGCCCTACAACACGGTTTCAGTCGATTCCGTAGCCTAGGGGTATAAGAGAGAAAGCGTTCTGAAGGTGAATGTTCAACTGCTCCCAGAGCAATCGGAGGAGCTACGCGAATGGAACTCTGCCAGATTTTGGTCACCCTCCCAGTTTTAAAGTAGGAATGTTTCCGAGTGCTTCAAGTGAAAATACAGTCCTCTGAAAGAAGCAAACGAATGGTTTCCGAGTGCTCGATTTGGACTAGGACGAATGCAAAGCACCCCTCTAGAGTGCTCTAGAGCACTAGAGAGCGACCAATAGAATCTACCGTAAATGTTGACACGCTGAGTCTTCTACAAGTAGCAAAGTTATGAATCACTGCACAAATACGTAATCGTTGTAGAGTGTTGCAATTATAACACCATGCTGCTTAGGAAAAGATTCAAATTGTAAAGGCATAATGGCATTTGAAGTCACAACGTAACAGTTTACGCCCATTTGCGAACCACTCGTCATTCTCATGCTGGCTTAACTACTACTTTTTTAGCTATGAACACTAGCGCAAGTGTTCCCTCAAGTTTTTTTAGTAGGGAAGTCTGCGGGTTTATCAATAAACTCTGTGTTACCGCCGGGGGAGGAAGCTTAGCAGTCTTTCCTGATACGCGTCTTTGTGGAACAGAAAAGAATCAGTCTAGTCGCGTTAAGACGAACTCCGTGAAAATATGTTCGTCTTAACGAATGCAATCCGCACTACTCAAAATCTACTATTGCTGGTGTAAGACTATTATGAGAGCTTGGGCGCTATAACGTAAAACTATTCCAAACTTTTCTATTACAATTCTGCTATCAGCCCTACGCAATTCGTCAAAAACTTTTTCGACCACCCCCACTTCCCCTGTCTGTCAAGCGACGTCACGAAAACCATGATACCTCCCAATCTGATATGATGTGTACACACTGATTATGCATGATTTGACAGAAAAAGGTAAAACAGCTATTTCTGATTCGGCGCCTTTTCGCCATTAGCCCCGGCTATTGGTCAAAAGTTTTCGGGCAGCGCCCGCTTCACCTGCCTGTGACGCGACGTCACAAAACGGCGAAAACTCACCGCGTCAAAGTGACGTGTACTCATTAAAGATGCATTAATATGCCGAACAGAACTGAGTTTTCTTCTGAATAGCCGCAGGCTGCCCCGTTCCGAAAGAAATAAAAGATGGCTGCCGCCGACCGCTCAGGCGCTAGCTACACGCACCTGCCGGAGAGCATGGGTGTATTTGCGCATAATAAAACTTCTTGCGTGGCCGTGTAACGTTTTCGAGCACTTTCGGCACGTTTACCACCTCATTCTGCCCCCTCTTCTTTGCTGAGGGTCCGTTTTAGCGTCATTCTTAAACATCCCTTGCATGCCACCGCGATTTTCGACCAGCTACCGCAAGCTACGTAGCGGGAAACCGACCAATCGCAGACGCCGGCACCACCCTCTTCATCCGGTTATCGATTTTCAGTGCACTGGCTCTGCCCCATCGAATCCCTCTCCACTTGAGCGTTCTCCTCGCCTCTTGTTAGCCAATTAGATACAAGCCGCTCAGTGTAGGCAATGTTATTGGTTTTCCAAGCAAACCAAGGTGACCTCCTATGAACGAGGAGAGCGTTTTATTGGTGTGTTCAGAGAACCCTGCCGGTGACCGCCCGGTGCTTGCGTCAGTAGTTACGCAAATGTGACGTCAGGAGATTGGAATAGAAACATATTGGAATAACTTTACGTTATAGGGCCCCTTGATACAATAAATTACGCAGCATTAAAACGAAATAATTATGCAGAAAGAGCCATTTATTTAATTGAGCAAATTGTGCTTCCCAGAGTTGTGCAAATCTGTAGTCAGATACAAAAGCTTATATTGAACGTAGTTTCCTGAAAAAATATATTTCCTGCCCTTAAGTGGAAAAAGAAATGGGCAGCTTCTTCAGACAGGCGAAACAGTCATTCCTATAGCAAATTAGTACACAGTAACCCAAAGTAATGATAGTATTTTTATCGGCCGTGTAAACTTGTAAACACTCACTGACTAAATTTATAAACATGGTGTGACACCCCTACAAGCAAACATGAACACATCTCCTTCGATGATTGCGCACACTCGCTGTAAGAGCGCTGGAGAGAGGAAGCACGGCAGCTGCATCGAGCGAATCATCCTTCATGCTGCCTGTTCCTTCAACGCGAACTAAGCGCTGAGAACACAGCGCACACGAAGATATCAGCGCTCGGCGCACTCTGCTCGAATCACAGATCACTTTCAGGATCGGTGCTTTCAAGAAGTGCTAGCGCTCCAAACTGAGCGCTAGCACTTTCCAGTTGGTGCTCCAGGACTGTGATTGCGACTGAAGCCAACAAAAACCGTTTGCCGAGCTTTGCGTGCACAATAAATAGCCGAAGGTGGTCGTGATTCGTTCCACATCTCCCGACCATGCCATCTCCCATAAGTGTATTTTTACATCGGAAGGCGGCACCCCGGTTTTATCTATATGAACTAATAACAGCAAGTTTTTGTTCATTCTTTTATCTTTTATTGCTGAAAATATTGAAATTTTATTGCTGACAGGGAAAGTGATGGGTCTGTTTGTGGAATCTGTCTGAAAGACTCTTTTTTATCATTGAAAACTAGAACGGTTGTACCCACACATAGTCAAAGTCTACAAAAAATGAAAAAAAATTACCGTTCTATATATACGTTTAATGATCACCAAAGATGCGCTGAAGAAGTTCCTGCCTTTCCCATTCAACGTGGAGGTCGACGGTGTTTTATGTGCTTGCTAAGCTTCAACTTTTTTTATTTTAGCGGGAATACATTCTTCGTACAGTTATAAAAATAGAAAACGTCACTGTCATTCCGTCAGTGGCAGATGAGCTCGCTAGTCTTTCCTAGACAGACTTGACAACGGCTGTGCCTTTACTCACGGATAGCCGCGGGTCTGCCCGCATAGTTCCAGAACTTTTCACGCGAGGCCTTCTCGGTCAACGAACTGAGTCGCTCGTGCATATGGCAGCCGGTTATTACTTTCTGTAATTACACCCGCCTCCATGAAGAAGCCTAAATAGAAAGGGCTGGAGACGACTGTGCTGCTTTCTCGTATGGCCTAAAAATGGCAAATGTGCCTTGAGTGTCCAGCCATGCCATCACGCGCACCTGTGCCGGATTGCTCTTCACGGTGGAAGCTGGCGATATGGCCTCAGGGTATGCGAACCGCGCACGTTTTGCCAATACTGCCGCGAGTGCTCCTCTGAAAAGGTGCATGCCGTGTATTTATGCACCGTTCGCACGGGCGAAAAATGAATGGCATACCTGAAAAAAAAATGTTGATATTGTGTTCGTTTTGCATCGATGCGCCGCGCACATTCATTTTCTTACCGTCTTGTTTACTCGCCCAACAATACCTCGGTTTACATATGATAGCTTTGAATACGACCTACAGGGTAGATTGCAAAACCGCAGCGTTATCTTATTTGGTAGTTTTATGCATTTTATTTCGCAACAGCCATTGCCTCCCACATTCAAATGATTTTTCTTCCTTTCTTTTGTCGCTAGATCCCGAATGTGCCGTCAGGCTTTTCGTGAGAATTGAAAAGCCAGTCTCGTGTTTACATTATTTCGGAGCCACAGATGATTCCACCAGGCATAAACGGCGGAGTCATGAATATGGTTCGTATTCTACCACAGCAGCGGGCTAGGTCAACGACATTACAACAGCTGTAACTTAAATGTAAAAAGGAAAAGAAATTGTGGGAGGAATCAACGAAGATGGTTGTCAAAGTCAGCAGTAGGTCTCGTGTGTAACCTTCGCGTAGGGACGGAGGTCGAGGGGGAGAGCATATTCCTATTCTCTCCATGAATCACGAAAGATTATGGGCACAACAACAGCCGCACGAAGTGGCAACTTTAATAGCAACCACAACGCCAGATGATACCTTGGCACAGTATGCTTTGTTTCAATCACAGCACCCCAGTTCAAATTTCGTAAGAAGGATGGAAGGAAAAAGTGGAGAAGGAAAGGCAGGGAGGTTGACCAGTTTAGCTCAGCCGGTTTGCTACCCTACACATGGGAGTGGGATGGGTGTGATGAAAGATGGGGAGGAGAGAGAGAGAGCACATAGCACAGCACACATATCGTCAGTTACAGTCCGTCACTCTTGCGTGGTATATGACATCACTGTAACAGCCGCTAGTCAAGGCCCGTCTCATTCAAAAACCGAAGTAGTCCCTTCGTCGCCTTCAACTACGATGTCTTCTCTTGGCGACATGTGAAAATCATTTCAACTGACAATGGTCTGTTGTCAAGGTGCGCTAAAACAGGTGCCAGGGACTGTCTCTGAACGTTATATTGAGGACAGTCGCACAGAATGTGTTCTAGCGTCTCCTCGCAAAGACAGGCATTGCGGAGAGCGTTGTCGGACATTCCAATGCGAAATGAGTAAGATTTCGTGAATGCCACTCCTAGCCATAAGCGGTAAAGCAGAGTGGCCTCTCTTCTGCGGAATTCAGTTGGCATACAGAGATGCATCAAAGAGGGCAGGTGGTATTGACGATTGCTCCGGTTGGTCTGGCTTCTTGGGGTGCACCATACAGAGAGCGTGATCTTCTGTGCAAGCACTCGAAGTCTGCTGGCTGCGTCAGACCGTGAAAGCCTCTTCCTGTGTGTCTTCAAGGGCTGCCCGAGCGGCATTATGAGCGTCTTCGTTGCGTATGTCGCCACTGTGACTTGGCAGCCACTGAAACGTCACGTGGTGTCCTTTCTCATGTGATGCATGGGGTACGCATCTTGTATCGAATACGAGCTGTTCGTATAGTGTAGAGCTACCTTTGAGTCACTGAAGATTGACCATCGTCGAGGTGGTTCCCGGTTGACGAAACAAAGAGCAGTGCGAAGAGCACACAGTTCCGTAGGTGTCGATGTCGTTGGGTGGTCAGTCCTAAAGCTGATGGTAATAGCTGTTGCTGGGGACAACCACAGCACCGGACGAACACTGGATGTTTTTGGAACCGTCAGTACAAATATGTACACTGTCCACGTACTTCTCGTGCAGAAGAAGTAGAGGTAGTTGTTCCAGCACAGGTGACCATAGCTCAGACCTTTTCCCGATAATCATTCCTATCCCTAGTGTCCTGCCAGCAACTTCGTTGCAATGGCTACTCACCACGCGGCAGTGCTTGAAGTCGGAATGTTTCGCACCAATTTAATGCATACTAACATTTATTGGTTCTTCGGGTGTCTTTAGGTAGGTAATAGTTCCTTAGCAATGGAAGGTCAGCAACCTGGTGATGTTGCCGAAGCTTTAAAATATCCGCTGGACTTTCCATCGTATAGGCCGCTTGTGCTTGCCATTTGCATTAATAATATATTTGAAAAAATTGTTACTAACCAGTCTTGAGCGTTACCTTGAATAAAGAAAAATTTATATTCACACCATGGCCGGATTTCAATGTCGGTGTTGCTCAATCGAAAACGTCATGGACCTTGTCTCCTCGGCACAGTAGCAAAGACCGATGAAGCGTCTCTCTGCGGCGTTATGTTTTGGATGTGAAAGCTGTGTACGACAATGTATTCCACACAGCCATTCTTGATGGTCTTGAGGCTGCTGAACTTGGAGGTCTTATCTTTCGTTGGCTTAGAATCTACCTGTACACGCGATCAATGTTCGTTCTTATCGAAGATGATTCGGCAAGTAAATGTTTCTTTTGTCGTGATGTCCCATGAGGCGGAGTCTTGATCTCCAGTCTCTTCCATCTGGCTCTCATCTGGCTTCCTGAATTGTTACTAAAGATGTACAACACATTACTTTAGGCCGTTGATATATACGTGTGGGCTTTCGGCCGTGACACGGCTCCAAAAACGCGCAAGGGTTCTAAAGGCGCCAACGTTAACATCTGCATACATTCGCAGGCAAATATTCAGTGCCTCTGCGGGAAAAATGCGTATTAGCAGCATTTACACGAGAGCCGATGACTTTCTAACCCGTGTATACGTCGATGGTCGGTAAATTGAGCGCAGAAGTATCCAGGTATTATTAGGCGTTATTCTCGATCATGATCTCACCTGCAGTGTCCACGTCAAATACCTGAAAAAGAAGCTCATTTACATTGATCACCTGCCCAAGTTCACTGCAGGTTAATCATGGGGACCCTCTTTGTCCGCGATGTTGCAGGTGTACAAAACGCTTTCTCTAGGATTTCTGCGCTACAGTCTACCAGCCTTATCATACAGATGCAAGATGAACATTCGCCCACAGCACAGCATACAAGCTCAAGCACCTTATACCTGTCTTGGCTTCGCGCGATTGGTTCGACAAGTGCAACGATGCGTTATGGTACGGGAGCCCCAGGTCACCAAATTCACAACTTCAGAGCACACAGACATCCTTCACGGCTACCTTGACATCACTTTGCTTGTTTGCCAGTGCGAAGGACACCGGCTACATTCTCCGCAGTTGTGGCTCGTCAGCGACACCAACTACCAACTGGCTCCGAAACATCGAAGCACCATATATCTGCGTTGCGGCGTCTTAGATAACTTCTCTCAGTCGCTTGGAGTGCCAAAAAGGCTGACATTTCATGACCAGCCCTGTAGCGGCCGTCTGTTTTTCTGATTATTGGGTCCTACTTAGACCACGTGAACTTCTTCACAGACAGTTCTACCTGTTCCAACAGTTCAGCCGACACTGTAATTGTACCATTGAACTTCCTCTTTATACAACTAAAGCTTTCGAACGTCACGACAGTGACAGCAGTGCAACTTTCGACTTGGCAAGGAGCCGTACTTTCGACTTCGCAAGAAATCGAACAACTCTTAACATGATGTTCTACGTATGAGTCTTAGATGCTTATTTATTTATTTATTTATTTGTTTGTTTATTTATTTATTTATTTAGAAGTTCATCGGAATTTCAGCTCCTGAGACCCTGCCAGCGGCCCCTAGCATGCACAGGCAACAAAGGCGTAAATGAGACATTTGAAGAGAACCGAACAATAGGACCGCTTGAGAAGGTATATGAATCATGAGTAAACACATAAATGAGAGAAGTTTCATCTGAGAGTGCGCGCATAATGACTGTCCTTCTTCTTCTCTTCTGCTTCCTTGTTTCCTTTTTTTTAGGTGTAGGGTAGACAACAGGGCAAGACCTCGTTTAACCCCTCTGCCTTTCCGTCTTCTTCTTCTCTCTCTCTCTCTCTCATTTATTTCAGGTGTCTCTTCGGGATCGGGCGCTAACAGCCGGCATGCACCCCCCTCACTTTCTTCTGATGGCAATGGTATAACGACGGCATGATGAGAATACCAGGGAGGGGGAGGGGGGGGAGGACTGCCCAAGGTCATTCTGGGTCAAGTAAAATTTCCTTAAAACCACTCAGACCAGTCTAAGTTGCATTTTTAAGCAGACTGGAGAGGATATAATTTCCTTTGGAAGCAGTCTGGGGCCAGCCTTTCCAAATTTTTGTGAAATAGCGGAATTTGGAACATGGTAGCGCACTATGGGGTAAACCATGACGAAACAGAATAAAACAACAAGAGCGTTGTACTGCAATTGTCTTAAGCAACGTTTTACCTGACTTTTCAAGCAAATTACTCTGGTGCTGAAACCGTCTAGTCCATGTGAATTTTGGTAATATTGCCTGCAGCTTATAATTGCGCGATAGCACTCGCAAAAACATGTATTCTGCAAAAGTGAGCCGGAAATTTCAAAACGTAGCTCCAGGTATTCTTACAAATACAATCTTGTTTAATGTCTCGACAATGTGGGTGAAACGCCTGGAAATGCGCTTCACCAACAGACCGTGCGGAGAAGTCATATTTTTGAATTAGTATGGTGTATTATTGCGAAAGATATTATATGGACACTCCAGGTGCATTTATGCCATCGCCATCAGTGTCGCTGGCGTCGCCGTTATGTTCCGTATAAAGTCCAAGGCTGATAACATTGTTGCCGCGCGCCATATGCTGAATATGCGGGTAAAAGCGTGCAAGGGTGAGCCTGCTTCCCCCACCCCCTCTGGGGCGCAAGGGACCGGGCGGGAGGAGAGGAAGGGGGTGACGGTCTGCTCCGACGGCTACTTCGTACGGCGCAGCCGCGCGGGCCCTATCTTGAAAGCGATCCGCGATCTGCTTAGTTCATGTTGAAGCGAGAGGCAGCACGAAAGTCAACTCTCCCTCTGCGGCTGCCGCGCTTCCTCACTCCAGTGTTTCGACAGCGAGTGCGCGTGGTGATCCACTGATATGCGTTGATGTTTGCTAGTGCGCGCATGGCACCATGCTTGTGAATTTAATCAGTAAACGAATGATTACAAGTTTATACGACCGATGAAACTACTATCCTTACCTCGTATGGCTGTCTGCTGAATTGCTATCGTGATCGATGCTTCGCCTTTCGGGCGAGACTGCGACTTTTTTGAAAGCCATTTTTACATAATTACCAGGGCCATTCCGAACACCCTAACGCTTAGCTTTCTCGCATAACGTCAAACTATTGCAATCTGTCTTTCTTCTAAATTCAACTTTAGCTCTTCGTGATACGTTAAGATGGCTCAGGCCTCGCCGAAACGGGCATAAAAAACAGATTGGAATAGTTTTACGTTGTACAGGCCCTGGATACAGAGACGCCCGCCCGCCGAACCCGCTGCTGCACCCGCCTCTCTGAAATCTAGCTCGTTCGCAGCGTCCCTGACTACTTTTCTTCGTTTTTCGCCTCACCTAGAGAGAACGGCGCCACTCGGACCGCTCAACCATATTCCAATACACCCTAAATACAGCCGCCCTGGACGTTCCGACAGCATTGACGACAGTCGAGACTGGCCGTGTGCGCGCCGCCCCATTGCCGGAAGCGCTGAAAAGCCTAGTGTTATAAGCACGGCAGGCGCCGTCACGCGGTGTGCAGAATGTGAACGGCTGTACTATTTTTCGGAGAACAAATCTGCTCGCTGTTCGCGGCCACTGCCGGAGCACACATGGCGAAGCCGTTTCGGCGCAGCGTGGCTCAATCTCGGTAATTTTTTTTGTGTGTGTGTTTGGAAAGTTTGGCACGAGAATTTGCGTTTGCATCAAAATGGCGCAATTGGGGCAGGAGTCTCACCCTCGAAAATGGGGTGAAGAAGCTGGAATGACGATGATGGAACAAGCACAACAGCATCATGGTGACGTTAACACGGGAATGTATGTCGAGGAATACATGACCACGGCACAATAGGTAACATCGATAACATGATAACGAGGGCATGAAAAGATTGCGACGACTGCAGCAGCATGACAACGATTGAGCAAAGGTTGAGCGACAATGACGGCATGACATGATGACTGTACGACAACGATGCAATCACAAAGATGGGATGACGAAGAACGAATGACCACGATGGAACAACGGAGGTGGTTTGACGATGAGGGCACTGGCAATATTGCCGTGATAACGTTGTCATGATTACGATGGACTGAGGACAGCATAAATACGGCACTATGATGGACAGTATGATGACGATAGAATGACAACGGCGGCACGACAGCCACGGAATGATGATGACGCCATGACGACGGCACCATGATGGCGATGAAATGACAACGCAAGTACGGCGAGAAAATAAAAAAATGGCAAAACGTTGGAGACTGCATGACAACGTAGAAATGATTACAGTGGAGTAAAGGCGCTGAAATAACGACGACTGATTGATAACGATGGCATGACAGCGAATGTGTTTTTGTACTGGAGCTCACGTTCATGCTCACGTACATCTTTATAAAGTGACAAATCATGTGACGTGACGTTGACTGACAGAAAGTAGAGAAAACGGAATTTTTTTTTCACTTCAAAGGCATGCAGTACCAACTAGCCCAACGTCGCTCGATCGTTACGCCTATCCCCTGCCATCCCAAGCCAAGTCGCATCTGTTCGCACTACAACCATTGATGGCTAGCACTATGCCCAGCACTAGAGAATCGTGCAGGACAAGCCATCCGTTATCCACAAATATGTCCGCCGAAATACCGAACGACTCAACAGCCTCCCACAGCCACGCAATAGCCGGTGAGGGTAGGCACAGCTTGCGTTATCAACAGCGCATGGTATTCCACTAGTGGAGCTGCGGCAATGACATTCACTCTGTTCATTGAACTATTGGATGTAATGTGCGGATCTAGCATTGGAAGTCTTTGCCAACGCCACTGAGCTAACAGGAACTCTGAAATAACTATTAAACTTCACAAGTCCGGAGTTGACATCAGGAGAGCGCAACTACTCTAACGCATCTGTACAAAAAAAAAAACTTCGTCTCCTATATTTCAAGGTATCAAGGCTCCCCGGCCTTCGAGACCTTATGCACTGAAGTATGCGATGGACCTGAAGAAACAGGGCAAACCCCTGGTGGACTCTTCCTTTAATAGACACAAGTCATTTAAAGTCAACAGGTAATGAAGCCAAGGAAAGCATAGGAAAATGTATCGATCTGTCTTTCTTATCTATAGATTTTACTGCAGCAGTGTCTATTTGCTTCAAACGGTTATTTAGCGCCTGGTTTCTTCTGATTATTTTCAGGCAATGCATATAATTACCATTTGTGATAATCGTATGCTCCTTTTATATCTAGAAAAAGTGCCGCTGATAGGCGCTTGAGGCTTTTTGTTTTTGGACCCACGTTGCGATGTCAATAACGAAATGACGAAAGCCCGTCATGGCGTCCGGATAGATGTTGAATCGTTCTCGGTACCATTCCAAGCGGGCAAGAATATTCTTTCCATCACTTTGCCGACGCAGCACGAAAGCGCAATCGGACGATATTATGCGAGTTCAAGTGGAGACTTTCCAGGTTTCAGAATGGGGATCAATTTCAGTGCTGAATGGAGTCAATTTTAGTGCTTCCCCATAGCTGGTGATGCGCGTTGAAGTCACCTGTGATAACCCAGGGGCCATTGTTCATTAGTAATTTTTTCTTAAGTCGTTCGCCGTCGAAGTGACCCGCTGGGGATATGCAGGCTCCAATTAGAGTAAATGACACATCCTTCTTTTGGACATTAAGGCAGACATATTGTTTGTCGTCATGAGGCTTTACCGCGTCAGCGACATATGTCATGTTCGTGCGGATGTAGATAATTACTTTCGTGCTCACACCGCATGTGGACGAGACGAAACATTCAAGTAAAACTCTTGTTTGCGCTAGTTGTTTCATGCTTGAATTAGTAAAGGCAAGGCGCAGAAGAACAGGACTCAAGAAGAACACACACGACAGGAACGGCGCCGGTCCTGTCGTGTGTGTTCTTCTTGAGTCCTGTTCTTCTGCGCCTTGCCTTTACTAATTCAAACGAAAGATTCGTAACCGGACAGTCTGAGTGGAGTTGATGTATTTGTTTCGCAAATGACCAGTATGGGGAAGCGATTTGCAAAAATGAATTGACGAAAGTCTGCTATACGGGTCCGGAGACCCCTGGCATTCCACTGAAAGATCGACGCACCTTAACTTCAGTGCGGAAGGGGACTATTGGTTGAGTCATGATGCTTAAAGGATGCTAGCAAGCACTGGATTTAGTGCATCCAGTATTTGCACAGCACTTCGAGCTGCTGGCGTTTCCAGCTTGTTTAGTATGATGCGCATTGTATTAATTAGCGATTGCACCTTATCAGCCACCTGCCTGTCTTGGTCGCATAAATCACTGATAGTAGACGGCGGCGGTTGTCCAGCAAAAGCTTGTGTTGAGTCTGTTGGTGGATGCTGTCGTTTTCGTAGAGCCGGCCAAGATTCTGCAGATGTGCACTTCTCAGTGGCCTTGTTCTTCGTGGTCCTTTCCACAGTGTTTGGCCTGGGCGATAGATGAGGTGGTGTTGTAGGAAGTGGTATGCGCGTCGCAGAGGCAGCAGCCTTCCTTGAGGAGCGCCGGCGACGGGAACGTCGCTTCCTGATTTTATCGGCGGCTTCACGATGCGATGAATGATCTCTCGCCATCACTTTCAAAATGGCCATTTCCTTCTTTGTATGTGGGCATTCATTCGATGAAGCTTCATGTGGCCCTCCGCAGTTTGAATATTTCATTACAGTCGCGCCACATTTATCTGCAGCGTGGGGCTTGGCGCAGCGGGGGCATGCTGCCTGATTTGCGCAGACGCTGCTCACGTGTCCCATTTTCATGCATTTGCAGATATAAAAGGAACATACGACAACGTCGCCCATGAGGCCATACTGAACTCACTTGAGACTGTTGGAGTTGGTGGCCGGATGTACCAGTGGGTTCGGGACTATTTTACAGGGAGGTGCTTTTTCCTACAGACCGAAGAAGGCCCAACATCAGAGCATTACATCAGCCGTGGTGTGCCGCAAGGTGGAGTGTTGAGCCATATTTTGTTCAACTTCGTCCTGGTAGGACTAGCGCACTACCCACCGCAGACTGTTCATGTTTCAATATACACAGACGACATTTTCATCTGGGCCTCTGCGGTGATTCGCCCTCAGGTACGAGCCAGACGTCAGCGGGCGGACACCATGACGGCGTCCCATCTCCGAGAACAAGGCCTCCAGTGTTTCTCCTGAAAAGTACGCATTGGTTGGCTTTACGAGCAAACAATTGTCATTGTATCCTGTTTCAATCAATGGTCACGCTGTATCCTATATTAAGACGCATCGCTTTATGGGTGTAATCATTGACCGCAACCTCTCGTGGAGCCCTCACTGCGTCTATCTGAAGAAGTTAGCTGCCATTGCACAGGTCTCCAAATTTCTCTGCGGGAAAAACTGGGGTACACCGGTCCATTCTATGATGCAGCTGTACAGGGTACTGTTTTTCGAACTCCTACGTTACAGTCTACCGGTGTTGTCAAATGAATGCACGAAGAACTTTCGCGCTTTGGAGAGCATACAAGGTCAAGCCACACGCACGTGTTTAGGGCTGACTCGATGCACCTCAACAGCAGCAACAATTGCCATCGTGAAAGACCATATGATCCAGACACACGTAGCTGTCGGCTCTCTCAGAGCGCACATTCGCCATCTGTCAAGGGTCCCCGACCATCATTTGGCCTCCCTACTTGCCGAGAGACTTCAAGCGACCTTTTCAAGAGTGATTAACGCTCATTAAGGATGCTTACCGTCATCTTTTTTACCTGCGGCGAAGCCTTCATCTCCACTGTGGTGCCTGCGACAGCCTCAAGTGAATTTTACTATTCTTGGAATTACGAGAAAGCCCAATCATCCATCACCGGCTCTGAAGCAACTTACGCTCCTCTTACTGCACCAGACGTATCATGACCACATTCATATATATACCGATGGTTCGACCTCACCTACCAGCTCAACTACCGCTTTCGTCGTTCCAGCTATGCAGGTTACAGTTAGATTCAAATTGTCACACACGACGACATCTACGTCGGCAGAACTTGCAGCTCTCCATGCCGCTATGACGTATGTCATCGAAGAGCCAACAGAGAAATGGGGTGTATTTTGTGATTCTAAGGGAGTTCTTCACAGTATCACGTCTGTATTACACCACAAAACATACGAGCATATGATATCTGACATCAGGGAAGTGCACCATCATGCTCTGGAAAGAGGGCACAACATCATATTTCAGTGGATTCCTGCTCACTATGGCATCGTCGGCAACAACCTAGCTCACAATGCTGCCCGATCTGCCCACAAAGATACCCAGACGCGTCTAACACCTTTGGCGCGGCCGGACGCTGCCAGGGAACTTCGCCTACTTGTACGCAAAAAGTCACGAACTCTCTGGATTTCAAGTGCCTTCAATTGCCGATTACGTAAGCTGGACCCCACGCTACGGCTACAACTACCATCTAGCCTTTCCCGCGGCGAAACAACTTTGCTGTGCCGTTTGTGGCTGGGAGTGGAGTTCACGAACACATACAACTATCTTTTGGGAATGGCCGAGAGCCATATGTGCGACTCCTGTGGGTGCGAGAAAACCATCGAGCACCTATTGTGTAGCTGCCCTCGCTACGATGCACAACGCATCTCTCTGCGGGCAACTTTGCACCGACTGGATTCAAGACCGCTCACTGACTCAAAGATACTCGGACTGTGGCCACACCCGTCACTGACGCGAAAAGCGATTCGTGCACTAGTGCAATACTTAAAAGTGCGCCTGCTTAAGAGACCGTTTATAGTGTCCCTCTGTATAGCGTCCATCCCACACGCATTCAGTGCTTGCTCTCTCCCTTTTTTCCTCTTTCTATTCCCCTTTCCCCCACCCGCAGTGTAGGGTAGCAAACCGGGTTCTCTTCTGGTTGACTTCCCAGTCTTTCCTGACCTTGCTCTCTCTCTCTCTGTGATAATGCCACGGAACGCGCTTATACAACATCGTCAATTCTAACTGTTGCTTTACATCTTGTACTGTCCTTATTTCTTTCGTTTTACTGTTTTCTTAAAGGAAATGACGCTTTCTATATATCTTTCTTTTATGAATAAAAATAAGAGAGAGTCATAGTGACGTTATAGCAGGGACGGCCACTCCTTTTACGGTAGTACTGCCAATACTAGCCAAATATTGTTATATCAGAATTCATGCATTAACGAGTTTAGAGCAAGATGAACTACACAAAGCTAACGAGGTCTGGATATATTCCAGGAAAGACTGAAACGTGCACAGCCACATTGCGTAATATTAAAAATTAGTGTGGCTTGTTTCTTTATTCTTCTTTTTTTGTCACGCTTCATTGAAGGATAGCGTAAAGGCAACACTAAATTAGCAATGTAGCGACGTCCAGTTTCAACTATCCAGTCACACGTGACAACCTGTCTCTAAGTGCCACGCGAATCCTAAACAATGCGCGACGCTCTGCCACGTAATTCTTTCGCGTCTGTCTTTCCGCTTAATCTGTTTGCCCCAAATTGCGTTTGATTATTTCGCAAAAAAACTTTTCCACGCCTTCTCGTACTCATCCCATTTCTGGGTGCTGAAAAGTCGAGCTAGTAGAAAGGCACGAGAGGTTGTTCATTAGCGTCATTCACCGAAAGAAAGCTATGCGATGAAAGATAAAGACAAAATAAATATCTTATGTGGTGCCTTTTTCAACGCACCAAGCACGCTCCCACGTAACAATGAATATCATGCAACATCAATTTTTTTAGGAAACTTTGCCTCAAGAGCATGTATAAACATACATAGGGACAGAGAAATCGTTTTTTCTGGGCATCGACCAGACAAACTTTGATGATGTCTTTCGCACTTCAAAGTAAAATTTAAAATCTACCGTTGCTAGAAAGTGTTTTTTTTTTCGTTGTTGTAGCTGTTATTTAGGGCATCGACATTCGGACAAAAAGTATAAATATCGGGCACACAACAACAATGAAAAGTCAAGTTTACCTGCAACTCCGCCATCAGAAACAATATCAAAATCTGTAAACAACAGCTCTTCGCGTATCTAGAGTGAACAACATGAATATTTTATGCAGTGCTCTGTAGCATACAAATAATTTGTGAACACGACTTCTGCAAAACCTTCGTAAGCACTGTAACAACGTAAGCTGTAACTCTATATCTCGCGTTTGTGTGCTTCAGACGCTCTAAGGAGCACCGCTTACGAAACTGTAATATGTGGTACTGGTTCGCGATTACGATCATTCAAACGCTGCGATTAAGATTTGTTCCGACTTGCAACCTATTTATATTTTTCTAAAACAGTTGAAGTGGCAAATAAAAAAAAATCTGCCTTCCCTATTCAGTGGAATGGAACTTCCCTTAAAAGCATAATTAATTGAAACCAATTCAGCGCTTGCCTAGTGCCAGCATTTGTGTTTTACTTGTGTATTTAAATAGGGCAATTAGAGTTGGCCGTGAGGGAAATCTTCCGCTTAGCAAAGAGCACACTCTTGCAAACATCATCAGAGTCGCTCCAACGGCTGCTGTCGTGCATGCTTGGAATTTGCAGTTGAGCAGTTTGCTCAAGCCAGTGTGCTTGAATGCTTGCACTGCAAACTTTTCCTGCAGAACAACCGCACAAAGGAAAGCCTTCTAAAACATAGTTCGCAAGAAAGATAAGCGGTTAACTTATTTTTCAATCTACCCGCGACGGTCCCTTTAAATGTACAAACTAGGGGCAGTGCGGGAGTAGGATTTATTGTAGCATTGAAGTTGCTCACAATTAGTAAGTTTGATCCTTTATAGGAACAACATGGTTACAAATTGCCAAAAAATATATAAATAGACCAGAGTAACCTTTTAGAGAAAATGAAATCTGAGATGGTCGTAAAATCCAGAGACGCAGAATACACAGAAGGCCGGTTCCTTGCGAAAAAAGTTCAGTGTTACGAAATTTGAGGCGAGAAGGACGAGAGAATACCAAAGAAAAACAATAATAAAGAAATGTGTGTCGATCTGGTTCAGAGTATTGTTTCCTTTTTTTATGTAACTTATTATAGGGATAGAGTCCGTGCAGCTGTAGGAGGCCGGGGTGAATTTTGTTGTAATAAACCTGGGCTTTCATTTAAATGTAGATAACTTCCGCGCAACGACACACAATAGAAAAAGCAGTGCATCAAGTTCAATATGCTGTGTCTGATAGGTATCTTCGGGAGATTGTGTTCTTCCCTAAGTGTCAGTGTAAATTTCGACAATGCTGTCTGAAGCGCAGTATTAGCTTAGAAAATACACGACGAAGGAACTAATGAAAATAATAACCCGTTCTTTTTCATACCACTGCTCAATAACTATGCTATATCTTCTGTTCTTTTTTCTGTTTTTGAAGACTTCAGGAACATATTGTATGTGTATTATCTTTATTTAATCAATTTGGCGATAATTTGTGTCGCAGTAATTCATGTGGCCTTTTTCGTTACTAACGCCATTTTGTTGCGGCAATGCTCAAATCTTATTAGTGAGAGTGGAGGTCAATGGCTTTTCGGAGCGGTAATTTTACTTTTACTGGCAACTCATGGAAACGACCAAGAGAATACATGGGAGACAGGGCAAGCAAGAATAAATCATTCCACAATGTCATTACAAGAAGAAATAAAAAGGATGGAAAGAAATAAGACTGCTATGAAGGCGTATAAACCTATAGCTATATGTATTTTGTCTATATCCAACATTCTGGGTGAAAAATTTTGTGGGCCTGTCAAAGTCAGCTTTCGTGGTTTCCTAACGTGCTCTTGCATGCCGTTCTTTTATTTATTTTTTTAACCGAATGGTTCCTATTTTAAGACAAAATTATTAGTGGCTTTCAAAAATACAACAGGAAACCTTCCTGCTTTTTACGCAAGCTTACCTGGATACACGATTTCAGCTCCTCTTTTTATCATACATGTTGTAGATTGGCATTCTAATAACATTAAAACCCTTTGCTCTTTCTCCACTCGAAATTCTGCACTTCAGTTGTAGGACGAGCTATGATAAAAGCGACGGTACTTGAAAGGGAGGAATTGTGAACCATCTAAGACTAGCTCACATCTAAACGAGAACACCCCATGGCGCGTTTCTAAGACAGAAAGACAGACTCAGCAGCGACTTGTCCATGAAAGTGCTAAGCAGCTCCGCTGCAATCTAGAGACCCCAATGAAACAACTGAAAGAATGCTTAGGTAAGCAGGGCTCAATTTTAGTCTCGAGCCTCATGATTTAACCCGGCTCCAACGTCTACCCGGGCCGTCATACCATCTTAGCTAACCCAGACCCGTATTCATAAAAAAAAAATTAAACGAGACCTGTTGGTAAGGAGTAGAATTTGTTTCTGGGCGAGTTGGTTGAAATATAATAAATACATTGTAGCGCTAACAGGAAAATTAAGACTTACGAGTGCGAGTAGGAAATTATAGGTCGAGTGCTGATGAGAGCAGGTGTCCGCAAAACGTGGTGTTCGACTTATTGCTAGCGAAGCCGGTTGGCGAAGCGCAAACAACTTTTACTGTTGCCATTGTATTGGGCTCAATGTTACACTGACGCACGAACTAAAGGACGAACATGAAGGAACAAAACGTTGATCTACGTGGCCGTTATGTTCGCCCATTAGTTTTTCGTCAGTGTAACACTAACCGCAATGTAATCGTGAACGTGCATGAACTAGCACCGTTCATGGCTTTACTAAGCTTCCGCGGACGAAAAGCTTCGTTAAAGTTGAAACCCGAGGGGCGAACGAAGGCAGCGCTAGAACGAATTCATTAAAAAAAGGGGGGGAGGGGGAGTGCAGGAGCACTGATTGAGCGAATAAGTTCAGAGAAAATTCACAAACTCGATGAAATTTCATCACCAGAAAAAAAAAAAAGAACTGCCATACATTTACATTGTGCGTGACGTTATTTGTTTTTACTCTGTCCTGAAACTTTCATCGCCCTACAGCTTGAGTAATTGGGCAGAATTTGATTTGCAGAAATGAACAATTGGCGCTCAGACCCTTTAAAGCAGTTTTTTTTTTTTGTCTAGCTAACCAGGTTTAACATGGCTGCTGCGGTTTGCTGCTGGGTGGGTCGGCATCTCGGCTGACATATTTCGGCGTATATATGCGAAGTTTATCTGTTCGCCAAACGCTAGGACCATTAAACGAGTAAACCCGTTTTCTGGCTGACAAATTGGTGCGAATAAGAGCACTTCTGTTCTGCATAATAAAAACAAAGTACCTACATAAAACATGCACTTATAAGGTCGGATCACGGGCACCTGTACAGCATCGGCGCCTCCTAATGAAATAGCAGATTATATTCAGGGGATTCATTCATTTACTTCATTTTCTTTGATTTATTCCTTTGGTGTGTGATATGTGTGCCCATTGCAGGCAAATTTTTCAGAATGGGTTTCTGTCACTGCATCATAAAAGGTAAAGAATGCCTAAATGTAGCTAGGTATCTGTCATACTTATTTGTGCGTGCACCTGTCATCGCCATTCTACATTTGACAAGCGTCATAGATCCTTCGTTCTCGCGACATCCATGCGTCGACGTCTCACACTGCGCATCTGCCTCATTTTGTCTTTTCACTTCGGCATAGCTGATGAGTGGTAAAGCGCGTAAACATGAAAAAAAGAAAGCAGGAACCAAAGTTTCGACGCAAAAGACAAAGTCGACGTGCATGGATGTTCAAATGACACGATGATTATATGTTGAGTATATCACTTTATGATGTACTTTTCGGTCTCTCTGTCATGTTCATTATTAACCCATTTCGTACGTCATACGCCTTGTAGTCCACGTGCAATGGTATCGACCTTGGCTTCTTGCCAGTTGGTTGACACTTTCTTTTCCTTTTATTTTTTTTACTGAAACCTGCTGATCTCACAGATAGTGCAGGCTATGCTGCAATATCGTAATTTTCGACAATATTAGCACTAAGTACGCGCATAGCAATAATTTTGTCTACTTTGCGAGCAATTTTAGATTCTTTTGGGAATCCGTGACGTCCTCTTCCGGACACCATTGCCTCCTTCGAGCCCTGCTTGGACCAAGTAGACTTGCTTCGTTTTTTAAAGGTCTACAGCATGGTGGCTTCGCTTCAACATGTTGCTTCCGGCCAACGGCGGTGAACTCTTTGCAGGGGAAAGACTGTTCTTTTTTCTTTTTTTCTGCTAGAGGTTACAAAATCATGAGATCACAAATGCTCCAACCTTGTGTGAAGCGACTTAAAAGTACTACATTTGAATGATTTTAAACTTGTGACCCTCGCGGTGTAAACATTACCACGCTCTAAGGCTGCACGCTATATAATATCAAAGTAAACACAATTGTAGAAATCGGCGTTAGTTGTACAATATTTAGCACACATCACATGACGGAAGCTTCGCTTTGGATGGCTTCTTACATGCACGCCAGATGTGCGTAATTTTGATCAGCTTTTAAGCCAGTTGTGTGTACAAGGCTGCTTGAATCAACTGCCATCTGTCTATAGAGGGATGATGGAGTTTAATCTCACCGAACGAATGCAATACATGGCCGTGCTTTTCCTGTCACTACAGGTTAATTACAGTACGCCATTTTGTGTTGTTTTATCTTTCTTTCTTTGCTTTTTCTCGGTAAGATAAAACTTCAGCTGACGTCGGACTCCGATTTTCCTATTCAAATGCAGGAAACAAAGAAATGCTTCGATGAGACAACTACTGGACCAATTTGAATTATATTTTTTTTGCATCTGAGGGAGAAAGCTATATTCTAGTGAATACAGGACGCTAAATTTCCTTTTGGTGCATGGACTATATTCCAAATGTTCCCAAGACTGGTGTAAGTTTCAGAAAAATTCAGACAGGCACTTTACAAATTCGCAACGCTGCATCAAAAACAGCCATCGCAGATTAATAAACTGTATTTGATGAGCACGTAAAGCGGACAAATTTGATCTGTGAATTTGTAGCTTAGGCGCGATTTCACCATGTTCACATTTTGTGTAATACTTAAATGTTGTCTGCCTTAGAGGTAATAATATCAGGTGCATTAGGTATCTTTAAGTATTATCTGCGATATTTTTGATGGCATAGTCAATTGTTAACTTTTTAAAATATTTCATTGTATCTTACACTTCTAAAATATATTTCGCAGAACAATATATGGCATAAACTGAACATTCACGTCTGCTGTCACTTTTTTTTCGCTGCTTTCTTTTATATGCAATAAACCGTCATCAAAATCGGTGCAGTTGTAGTCGAGAAGAATGATTTCGCCGTTCCCATGTATTTAGATAGGAGATTCCAAGCTACAGCTTCCTCTGTGCATCACAGCAATAACTGGCATGAATGAACTCACGCCTCTTTTCTGTTTGACGAAATAGTCTATGGCAATGAGAGCACGCTAAGAAAAAAGTTATTCAGAATCGCTTTATATCCCTGCAAAATACCTCATTGAGTTTGCTAGTCAGGTTAAAAAAAAGGTTGTCATGATATCCATAAAATATACCGCTTTGTAATAGAGGCTAGCGGGTGGAACCAATTTTAACAATTTGATCTATTTTTATTTTGCAAAATGTAGCAGATTCACTGAGTGTAACACGTCATATATCTGAATAACCTAGGAGGCCTACTGTAATTTTACATTCGGCGTGGTCAGGTGTCTTTTAGTTTGTTACCCAATAAACTTGGAATTAAGACAATAGGAAGGTATATCGGTACTTGGTTTACTATGTCTTCTAGAATAATGCAATACACAGTATACAATATGCAACATGTAATGGGCTCGGAGGACCTGCAATCAAAGGCAACAAAAGGGCCAGATTCTGCTAAAGAATGTAAGCCTCCACAGTGTAAGAATCACCCATTCAGCCTTGCCTGCATTATTTAGCTTTCCAATTCTCAGACGCTGATTTCCCGATTGGTCGTGTTTGAATATTTTTAATGCAAGAGTAAAGGTATAGGCAAACTGAATTTTCCGTCAATCACGTAGCATGAAGGAAAAAAAATTCCGGAACCTAACACCGAAGTATTTCTCTTTATAAAGTCATCTGAGGGGCTTCGCAATCACCAGCACCTTCGTAGTATTAATATTTTACCTGTCTAATTATGACCTGCGTTTGCAGACCGCTTTCGCGTCGAAACTGGGCTCTGAATATTGTTGTTTATTAACGGTGTACGAACAGATAAGTAGGCTACATTGCAGCTGCAAAGAAGCAACCCATGTGCAGCGACGTTCAGTGCTTGAATTTCGCGCCTTTTGCGCAAAAATAAAGCAAGATTGTGCATGCACGGGCGCGCGTCATATTATTAAACTAGTCATAAATGAAACCAAACACTCAATATAAGTAACGTTCGCAAGTCTCTAGAGTTCAGTTAAAATTATGTTGCGGTCCATAAAGAAATCCTGTAAGACTCCACAGAACATCAAGATTTCGGTTGTACAAAGGATTTCAGGTGAGAAATCATCATGGCTTTTATACACGACGCTCCGCATTTCGTCCTCTATGCAGTCGGCACGCAGTGACATCGGCGCTGTTGAACGCTTGCCTGATCAACCACGCTCTGTCCCACGTGCAGACTGCGTAAGAAAAGAAATTATTCGCAAATGCGACGCATATTTCCGCTGCAACTGTAACGCGGTCGCGCGAACACCTCTTTAGAAAGCGCACACATACATCGCAGAAGCCTCAGCGAGCCACAAACCTCGCGACTTAGCGCAAAAGTTGAGCGTGTTGTCGTGCGGTGGCCTTAATGAGTTTGCCACGCGCCGAGGCATTGCAAGCCTGCGTACGCGTTAATACCTGGCCACCTGAATTCCACGCCCCCAGCGTGCACTCACCGTTACTTCTTAGTTTGACAGCGCCACGAGCGACGACAGCCCACGCACGTAGGAGCCTGCATGACGACACGCCGCTGTAACTGCGTTGTTAGGGGTCCGCTTTAGCAGCGAGAAAGCAGGGACAAACAACTCAAGCAGTGGCCGCAGCATTTCCTTCGAACCACAAAGCTTAATTATGCACGGCTATTCTTAGATGGCATGGCGTCATATCATTCTGCCGTCATTTATTTTTATTTTTCTTGTCTTCTCGTCGCGGATGTCGCGTAATGAGCATGCACCAGCACCATTACTATAACATATAGTATCAACGGTTGGATCTCGGGGGCCACGACGACCTCTTTATTTTTGACAGTGATCACAGGTGTTTTACGCCCAGCGTACGCTGTACGCTATATATATATATATATATATCACTTGAAACCCAGCGTTTCGGGACCAGCTCGGTCCCTTCTTCAGGGATGACTACAATGTCGGCCAGCAGCAGCATGGGACGGCCTACGGTCTCCCTTTGTTAGCACGTGGCGCAGTCCACTAACGTACGCAGAGGGGAGCGTTCCCGGTGTCCTATTCATTGTCGCCTTTGTGAGCCGGATGGGCCAAGACTCGACGTGGCGTCTCTTAAACGGATTATGCTCCACGGCCAAGACACTCTCTGCCTCGAAAGCGATCCTGTGGTCGGCGCGCTCGCCGTGCTCGGCGAGGGGGTTGCCTTCCGAGTTCAAGAATCGGACGTCCTTCATGTGTTGCCTTATCCGCTGTGGGAGGTTTTATTGTTTCGCCGATATATAAAGCTGGGCACTGGCAGCACGGGATTTTGTGGATTACGCCTAGTTGTTTTTCTCCGGGGACGCAGTCTTTGGGTCTTGGTATGAAGCGGCCGATTGTAGAAACGGGCTTGTGGGATACGCAGATATCGTACTTTCGTAAGATGCGTGCCAGTGCTTCGCTGGTGCCCCTCACGTATGGAAGAGCAATGCGAGCGCGTTTTGTTGTTTCCGTGGTGGCTGGCCTGCCTATCCTCTGATCCTGAAGGCGGGAAACGCGTCGAATAAAGCGGCGTGTGTAGCCATTCTTCTTCAGGTCGGCGAATACGCTGGCTTCTTCTTCTTCTTTTTTCTCCGCTTCGGAGGAGCAGATGGCCTTTGCACTCCTCAGAAGAGATGAGACGACGGATGCCTTGTTGTTTACAGGCTGGTTAGAAATAAAAGTTAGGTAGCGGCGGGTATGAGTTTGTTTTCTATACACACCGAACTTTAGATCTCCCCCTTGTCTTTCTATAAGGACGTCAAGGAATGGCAACGTGTTTTTTTCCCGTTCCATTGTGAACTGGATAGAGGGCTCGACCGAATTCAGATGTGCAAGAAAATTTTCCACCTCTGATGTCTTTAGGATGCAGAAGCAATCCTCAATGTATCGAACGAAAAAAGTTGGTTTTTTCTTGAAACGACTGCAATGCTTTTTCCTCAATGGCCTCCATCGTCAAGTTGGCAGCAGTCACCGAAATCGCGGCGCCCATGGCAGTGCCGCTGGTCTGTTTATTGAATTCCCCTTTGAAGGAGAAAGCTGTGCTGCGTAGGCAAAACTTCAAGAGCCGGCAAAGTTCATCCAGGGTTAGGCTTGTCCTGGCGCCGAGGTCAGCGTCCGCGTCTAGGGCGTCCGCGTGTGCTAAAGGTATGTTTGGGCTCAAAGTATGTTTTGAATAAAAGTCCCATGCTCCGTGGCTCTGTCGTTTACGCATCACCCCGTTTGACTGATGCAAATCCTGGCCTAGCTCAGCGGCATTCCACATACGATCGGTAGATTAGATCGGTCAAACAGGCCAATGCGTAAACGACAGCGCCAGGAGACAGGAGCGTTAAGACATTGTTGATCTTACCAAGAATAACGGTACGAGAAAACCGCGCCTCACATTTGCAGGAATAGCGATGTGTAGGCAGATTTGATGAAAGCTTGTTTTTAATATAAAAAACAAGCTTTCATCAAATCTGCCTACACATCGCTATTCCTGCAAATGTGAGGCGAGGTTTTCTCGTACCGTCATTCTTGGTAAGATCAACAATGTCTTAACGGGTGAAATGATGGAAGCCTGTCACATAAGAAAGAAAAAAAGATATTTGTGCCAGTTACGCGTCTGTGCTTTTGTGCGGGAGTGATCCTGGGTACTTTCGTTGATTTATATATTAGCACGTGCCTCCAAAAGCTTCTGCTCTGGCGGAACACAGTGCGCAGAACATCTTTTTTTGCACATGCTCGGCACGGGTTTAATGTTACACACTTTTCTTGAGAATAAAGTTAGTTGCGGGTGACGTCGCGTCCTACTGTTTGTTCGTCTTCCATTGATGCTGTGCATCTAATTCACTTGAAGTATCCTGCACCAACTACCCCAACAACAAGTCATACCTGGCGCATGACATTTGCAACACCGTGTGTATGTTGCGCACCCGCCCTAGTAGGGCTCCTCGGATACGGCGCTTCGCTGCTGAGCGCGAGGACCACGGTTTATATTCCGGCAGCGGGGGCCGAGTATAGGTGGCGCAGAACGCCAAAAAACTATGTACAACACGCACTGTATACAGGAATCGTCGTTATGCGAATCATTTTGCAGGTGCCTGAGTATCCAGCATTGTTTGAGGTTCTTCGAAGTGTTAGTGGATGTAACAACATGTTTGTGTAAAGCAACTGATTGTGTGCGTGCGTGCGTGCGTGCGAGCGAGCGTGTGCGTGTGTGTGTGTGTGTGGGGGGGGGGGTTGTTGCGGGCGCACGCACGCGAACCGAACCTCTGTGTGACTAAAGAAGCAAGACGATGGCGACAATGACATTGGCAATATGACGTCCACACCCTGATGCCTAAAGTTATGTTTTTACTCTGGCGAAGAAACGTTACAACCTGTTCAAGTTAAATCAAGCACGATCACAAAGATGACAAAAATGTCTCACAGCTTCATCGTAGCGTTATCTTCTGCGCAGAAAGAAGTGAGGACGTGGGTCAATCCCAAAAGCGGTGCGGTCTGACGCAGCGTTCTGAAAGCGTCAGCTGCCACGGGGCAAGAATGGGAGAATCAGGTACGCTTCCATTCGAGTCCCGTGGGAAAGCCAGCGGTAAGTCTGGCAGAGAGGAAGCTACTTTGCGCGCGCGTATTCTCGCTCGCAATAAAAAATTAATGAAGTTCTGCGGTTTTATGCGCCAAAACCGCAATTTGATTATGAGGCACGCGGTAGCTGGGGGAGCCCCGTATAATTTTTACTACCTGGAGGATCTTCAACGCGTCCTCACTGCACAGCTCTCGGGCGTTTTTGCATTTAGCCCCCATCGGCCGCCACCGGCGGGATTTGATCCCGCGACACTTGCAGCCGCTGAACCACCGCGACTGGTTCGCTCGTACTACGTGACATGAGACACGTGCCCGTCGTCTCGAAGAGCTGGGACGAGAGAAAAATTGCGTGCGATGGTGGATTAAGGGCCGCGCTCAGAGTCCGGGGTCCGACCCCAAGATCGGACACTTGAATTTTGTGTATTGATTAGGTCTGAAACAATGTGATACAGGAACCTACGTGCCTACCTACCTAACTACACATCTACGTACCAACTCAGCTAGCTACCCAGCTGCCTATTCGCCTCATAGTTTCTGTGGTGGCTGAGAAGAATGCTTCCCAATAAAACGTTTGTGCACCCTGCATTGGGTCGCGTTAAGACACACCAGATGGTCCGAATTAATCCGTATTTCTGGGCTATGGCTTTCCTTGTAATCCGCGGTTCTGTTTCAGGACGTTCAACACTATGATTGAAAGGCCACGGCGGCCGCATTTCGATGGGGACCCTGCCCACAATTCCCTGCCCACAATCGACGACAGCAAACAAAAGTGTCTTGGTGCCGCTGGAGAGTAATTCTTTGCGAAGGGTTTACTGGAGGCTCAGATGCCGTTCTGGCGCCTTTCTTTTTTTCTTTGAGCTATTGCGTTTTCATCATTTGTCGTCATGGAAAGGTAATGACGATTACCGCTTGATGCGGAATGGTCCCGGTCTAATAGCTTTGGTGCAGAGAGCAGCATTAGCAGCCGTTCGCCGTAATACTTAAGAACCGTATACCGTCCGTACAAGGTTAGCACTCATGGCTGTCTAAAACTGGCTTGTATGTTGACATGCTTCCGTCATAGCTGCAACTGTGGCATGCATACGCGTGCCGCCACGTTTTCATAGCAGTTTTTTTTTTTTTTGCTATTGGCTCGTCGCCTTCTGTAATAACCTTTCCACTACCACGTTTGACTTGAATTTGCTCTTTCGAACAATTCTACCGTAACAGTGTTTTCTAAATGCGGGTCTTGATCTTCGTGACTAGATAAGGAGCCGCTGCCTAACCAAAACAACATTCTCGGTACTGACGCATAAAGTGCAGCTGTGGTGAGCATTTAGGGAATGGTCCTGCAGACAGACAAATATACGGGGGACAATGTCCTTTCCATTGGACGCGCTATCGGGAGCGTGACAGAAAGAATATCATACACTAACCTCGCAAGCGTAAGCCGCTTGCTGGTAGTCTATGATTCAACAAAAATGTGCGCGGTTGCCTTTGGCCCCCTTATACGTGCCACCCACACTTTTCTCATTTATTTCTTTTTACAGCAAAGCTGTATATGGGCTAGCCGATTCGTTCGTTAGTCCGTTTGTCGTCTGTACGCCGAAAGCTCCCCCGGCGCAAACCCATGAGCATGCGCGTAACAAAAAAGAAATAGCGGTGCACGATTGGCTGCGCCAGTAGTGATGTCGTTGCCATCGGTCGTAGCCGAGCGCGCGCGCAACAGTTTCTCTCCAGCTGCGAAATGGGTGGGCCCCGCGTCATAGGTACTCCTGAGGAGCAGCCAGCTTTCGATCAGCAACGCCGCTAGCAGAACCGGGAAAGAGCTCGTCTACGCCGTGCCGATACTGCTGTCTGGGCACCAGAGCAGGCTCGTGCAGCCGAGCGCAAACAGCAACAGCGTACGTACGATCCTGCAGCCTACCAAGCCATCTAATATTGAGCTGTCGGACTTAACCCAGCGATAAGCACCGGAGGCGCACAATTCAGCTTCGCTGGTTAACCATCAGTGCGGAGTGCTTGAGCTGTGATTTCTTTATGATGGCAGGCGTTTGCGCACTAACTACAAGACGGCAACAGGAGACAAGACAGACACAAGCGCAAGGCTTCAAATGAATTTTTTATTCTCGAAGAGGGTGATATTTTCTAGGCTGACGAGGTGTGACTAGCGTTGGGTTGGTTAACAAAAACACATAAGAAGTACAAAGAAGTTTTAAACAAACAAATCAATTTGTAGGAATGATGCCATGTGTCACGCGTGTGTCGGGGCACAGCACGGGCAAACAAATGCAAGATTCTAGTTGCGGATTTTGCCATGGGGGGGGGGGGGGGGGGTGGTATAGTTAATATTATCGGGTGTTACGTGCCAAAACCACTTTCTGATTATGAGGCATGCCGTAGTGGGGGACGCCGGAAATTCCATGTATAATCTAGCTCTTTTTTGTGTTAGATGCAGCACTTATGCATTTGATGCCCACATGATTACCCTCGGCCAACTCAGTAATCTATCTTTTCATCTTGTTGGGCTGCTTGGAAGCCATCTTGTCTCATGCGTCATGGTTCTTACGAATAGTCTCGCTTCTTTAAATGGTCATCGTTGTTTTTTCTGTTTTCTTTTTCCTTTGTGTACAAGCCGGACGCACGTCGCATACCTCGTCTGTGTATAAAGTTTCGTCATCTTCGCTGACAAAAAATCTATTGAAACTTTGCGATTGTGTCTGCGTCGCCTCGTATCATTGTCCCGTAGTTTGTATGCGAAAGACTACCTTCAAGAATGCTACTAGACCAATCAAGCACTCTGCTCTTCTCTTAATAACTGCCATGAAGACGTTCGATAAGGTATAATACTGTAAGGCCTGTGTTGTGTTTGAATTGAAGCCGTGTTTTTAGACGTTATTTTCGTCATAAATTCGGTTTCTCTGATGGTCGTTAACATTGCCTCGCAAAACCAGCAGTAACAACTAGACGTGCAAACCAGCAGCGTTATCAAGATATTCTTCGCCGAAACAAAAAGAGCCGAGCGTTATCTCACAGTCCTTCCATTATTGAATTATCGACGTACTTAACGTTGTATCCGCAGGAATACTTCGGCCCCCCATGGTATCCTTTTTCCTTCCATAATTTTCAAACAACGGTCGGCTAATTATGTAACACGACTCCTTCCTCGTCGCGGCTTAATTAGCTCATCGTTCATCTCTGCTTACATTTTACGCACAACCTTTTGTTTTAATGCGATGCGTCATTGGGATCGATAGCATGGTGTTTGCGGTACTGGTACGTTGGGTCTTGTGAGATGCTCAAATTTCATCCGGCAATGCGGCGTCAGTGATGGAAACTCTGCTCTTGGATATTGAAACAAAATCACGCCATAAAGCTTGCAAATATATTCTTGGCTCACAGAAAACTCTGACGCACGCCGACTGCTTCATAGAATGATGATTAACTGGATCGATATTTACAAAATCTTCTTGCGCTATAGCTGTCATATAGCAAATCACAACCAATTCTTATTTTTGGCATATTAATAACAAAGGCGGTCGGCCAGTGCTAATGAGCACGTAGAAACGAAAAGTGCTTTGATTTCAACACCTCAGTTTTTCTTTTTTTTATATTGACTTAATTTTGTTTATGGTTTTTGTTTTGTTTGTTTTTTACACCAAAGCCACTACGCCTCCAACGACGCGTGGCGCGGCAAAATCAAAGGCTACAGTATCAATGTTCATATTTATTCGTCATTCCCGTCAAATAAACATCTTAATTTCCGAGTAAATGGAAGCTGAACATGCGGTTCGCCGTGCATTCCTACTGTATACGTAAACATGCAATAGAACTGGATTTGCGGGTTGCTAATACTCCGTGGTGTTCCGTGGTTTTTGTCACCATTCATAGTAATGCCATCTCTAAGTGGATGTCACTACTATATTTACCTTTTATAAAGGCATCTAATCTCTTCTCAGCAAACTAAATTCCGCCCTAAAATGTTTAATCCGGCGGTGTAATGCAAACACGTTATCTAAAAGTACCTCCAAAATAACTTTGTTGTATTTTCTTCGTATCAGCAAAATGCTTTATCCTTGCCAGCTATCATTCTTGGTCACCACAGCTTTCCTCCACGTTCTTCATGATTTAGTTGTACTCAGCTTGACTGTTAACTTGAAATGCCCGAATCTTATCACATGCGTAAAAAAGATGCTAATATATATGTATCCATACAGTTTTGAATATACATGCTTCTTTGATACTATGTTAAGATACTCTTTCAGCGTCTTTTATGTGTATCATAATACATTACATAAAAGTTGTACCTGTATTTCCCATACATCACAAAAAGTATCATGTATATTAAGATACAAGGATACACAGCAAGGTAAATTCCAAGAAGGAACTCAGGGTCACTATATATGGCCATCAAGTGGCCGTGTTGATATTTTACTTCGAGAGACGACACATCGTTGCTACCAAGTTTTTCGAATAACAAAGCATCGCTAGGAAAAGAAATTCATCGGTGATAACAGTAATGGTGACTATAACCCTCTCTTTCTAATTAAATTTTAATTATAGTTGGCTGGGGGAATGTTGTAAGAGCACGTGAGAAGCCGTAACGCCAGCAGTTTAATACGCTATGCTTTGAAGCAAATTCGACAAATACGTTCTGAACACGGGTCGCGAAATTCACTTCTGTTTTAGCTAACAGATTTACAGATAACGTTTTCCACAGATTAAAGTATAAAATCTGGATGAACAATACATATCAGTGCATGTTTTTGATAATTTGATTGCTGTCTACAAGTGCTGAACACAATCACCGTTGGCACAATCACGTTGGAAGAGAGCAATTCTTTATTCGACTCATTTTGCTCGCTGTGGTCACCTGGTCGACCGTGACCTATGTCTTCTCACCAGCGTGCTGTTTGGAGTCAGACGAAGTCAAATGCAACTATTTGTCAACTTATATCGTGGCACTTGCAGGAAATTCGCACAGCTGTTCGCCACTACGAATGATTTCAATAACAAGAGTCAAAAGGCAGTGGCTGCCTACACAAGTAGCAAGCGGCGTGATATGGCGTACAACAGGAAGACAGGCCTGCTTTCGCTGTCTTCTCTATGCGTTAAGTCAATGACTCCAGCCAACACTTACTGTTCTCCACCACCAGGTTCATTTCTTTTTCTGTACTGTTATTAAACATCAAGACCCTTGACATGACAACTACGTCCTTATTTGCGTTTCTGTGTGTATATATTTGTGGGAGAACAAGCTATGCTGAGAGCATTGTGCGCTATTTTGGCGGGATACGGACGAAAAATCGTTACAGAAAAATTTTCTTCAACTCCACATACAGACACTTACATAGGTTACAAGAGTATACTGTCCGCTTAGCAGTATTATGCTCAGCTAACATATATACTCCTGGTTTACGGCAATAGCAGCAGTAACATATACTGCTGAGTCAGAAAATATCTTGCTGAAATGGCATATACAATAAAACCTTTGTGTTCGCTGTAATTGATTTTGTGTTTGTTTCATTTCCTTTCATTATTGCTATGTAATGTTTGACTGACCTTGCATTGCTACTAACCATCTGTTAAGTGTCCCAACTGTTTTGTAAAGTGGGTTTCGATAAAGTCGTTGGGACTACTCTATACAAAATACCTGTAATCTCATTGAAACCTTCAATTATAAATTGGCAGTCTGATTCTGATCCCACGTATTCTATAAAAATGACCACGAAAAGTAGAACACCGCAGACACCTCGAACAAACGTGAAGAAAGGTTCAGCGCTTGTTTGTAGAAATAGCGATCCGCCCTGTGTTCTTGTGTGGTTACATGTATCCACTGTACATAACCAAGACGGTATTGCACAGTGAAGCAGCGGAAACCAAGGGAAAGAAGGCCCATTGTTCCATAGAATAAACTGGTTGCCACGCGTGAAATACCCCAGACAGCTTGGCCCATGCCTCAGTAGGCGAATCTATTTTTATCGCATGTCTTGAAAAAACGTAGCTTTATCGACGAAAGCATTCGCTAGCCTTTTGTAACGCACTTTATATACCGCAGTGTTCGTTAACAAGAATTAACCGGACTTTATAATTATTATATTGACGACCAAGCTAAAAGTAGCACTTTTCCAAGGTTGAAAGAAGGAGGAAAGAGAAAAGTAGAAGGCAGGGAGGTTAACCAGAATAACGTTCGGTTGGCTACCCTACACTGGGGGAATGGGAAAGGGGAAAGAAAGATAACAGGGAGAGAGAGCAGGGAAGGAAAGAAGGAAATTGCGGTGAGTTCGCTGACGCGTGTGGTCTCACAGAAATTGCATTAATGGTCACAGATGGTCGCACAAACCCGTCGTCCTTAAGAAGCACAAAAGCGCCTTCACCGATTTATGGGCCGAAGGGCGATGGGGGTGGTGTTCCAGCAGCATCTGCACAGAAAGCGGCTGATTATCCAGTTTTTGGAAAGCTTTGGCAAGGTTGAAAGAAACAAAACAATAACGGTATGGTGTGCAACGGTTCTCTCTTTTACAATGACATGCAACGCGAGGCTTCCGAACATTTAATTTATTGATTATAATTCATATTGCAAGAAAGCAAAGCCTGAACGCTGCAAACAGATGGCTAGACGAAAATGCTTTTTTACATAGCCACTAAGGAACCCTCATCTAATATTCGAAAAGGGATAATTCGTGGGTTTGTGCGCTCTGATTTTCCTCAGTTTTGAAATTACTACCACGGCTGACCTTCGCACATTCATGCCAAAAAGAAAGAGAAAACAAAACAGGGAAAGGTAGGGAAGTTTACCAAGGTCGTGCCCGGTTGGCCACCCTACACTTAGGGGTGGAGAAGAATAGGTGAGAAGAAATCATCAGAAATGAATTAAAGTGTCAGTCATTGTTAACACATTCGCAAAGGAAAGGCCGCTGTCACAAGCGTTCGTACAGACCTAGTCGCCTTCAAGAAGTACAGAGTGGTTTTGTGGCCTTTTTTGATGTCAGCTTTCATAATGGGCAATTTACGCCCAATGCCCGCACTGCTTACAGTTTGAACAGAAAGGCGCATGCATCATACAAATGCACCATACATCACAAACGCGCAGTCTAAGGACAGTACGTATCGTGTATTGAGGAGAAAGCTTGATTCTGATATTCGTTTTTTTTTTATCTGAGATAATACGCCGACCCGGCACCTTATGTCTCGTGCTTTGATCTCCATATTTGACATTGAGGACAATCCAGTACGGTATACAGCCCACCCTAACCTTCACGAGAAGGAACTTGAATAATGCGTTAGTTGGTTACGGGTGCTCACCATGTGACGTTTAGCACGTACATGCCTTCCGTCCTACCAGCCTACCAGCGACAGACGCCGGCTGAATATCAGACTGGCTATTCTTGGTCCCACAAATGACTCCCCGACGGTCAATTGTATGGAACGATCCAATGTATGTTACTTGACGACCCCTTTCTTTCCCTGCCATAACCGATAACGCGCACCGAACGCGAGCGCATTTAAATCCGTTCGGTAGAAGCCCATGGGGGCCCAGGTGCAGCTCGTTAGCGTAAAGAATACGCTCAATTCTCACATTTGCTTTTGTAACGCGTTCTCGCCACCCAGCGCTAAGGGCTGGTCGCAGTTGTGCCCGCGAACTATGAATGGAAATTCAGAGCTGGGTAGAAACCAGAGCAATCTATACTGACGATAGTGCTTGAGAGTTTCTGCGCAAACAAGCAGCGCTGATGGTTCTAACCCGTACATGGTAGCAATTCTTGTGTGCCAATATTTCGTTAATGATCTTTCCGAAATGCGCTTTCCTGGAGAGCAGTACGCAATTTCATTATTTACGGCAGGTACTTTTCCCAGACCGCGGCAAGCAGCGCAAACCGAAAACGCAATGACTGCAGCTCGACGAGAACGGCTGCTATAAATTGTCCGCGCGTGCTTATTATTCAGCTGCACTAGTTGCCCCCTGGCAGCTCGACGACCCAGTTGTTGACCCATTGTTCCTCGTTAGCTGCTGTTCAATAAAGGCAGCTGTAACGAGGTTTCTTCCAATCCCATATTCGGCTGCACGTTCTCTGAGTAATTGACTACTGGAATGATTCACCGAAATAGTGCAGTCGTTTTTACCAATGTTAGTTTGAGGCGGTCGAATGGTAATCCTCGTTTTTAGTATTCGCCCATTCTCAAGATTTCCAGGTAGGCTTTATATAACGGGGCCGCGATAGTTAAGATTTTACAACAGAGCGGGACGTGATTTACCAAGCTTAACTCAGCGAGTTGGTTTCGCCCGGAAAGGAAATCAGGAAAACAAAATTTCACAGTTTGTAGTTGCACGCCGAAGATCCATGCGGCCGACGGCCCTGGCATGAAGGCCACTTCATTAAAAGACAAAGACCGTAAGCAAACACTCCAATGGCCCTATAGAGAGAATGCTAAAGGAGGCTACTCTTTACAAACGCACACTTGCTTCTCTTGCAGGGTTTTTGAAGCGAGCTCATGTTGCGCATAAATATTACGATAAGAAGTGCAAGTCAATTTTTCCTGGTAACGATGCCCTTCTGCAAATCTCTAGGTTTGAAAATTTGGGCTCTTTTTCCTCTGTTGTCACATTTTGTGTATCAGAAACGTGCCTTTATAGTTTGCTGCATTTTATGATTTATTTCCCGATGGTAACATCTCGCACTTTGAAGAATTATCGTACTGCGATTTCATATTCCGCTTTATTTTAGCTTTGTGAGATTGCATCATTTATTACAACTTTCCCTCTTAGTCATCAGAAAAGGAATAATCGGCCCGATCTGTTGGTGCAAGTATCTGGATATGTATTCACGCCAATAAAATTAAAGCACGTGACGTCGTTGTGTTTACTTACCTAGTTATAATCTACGGTTACACCACCTCAAAAAAAGTTGCAGCCAGTTGAGGAGTCCCAGTACTGTCAACAGCCCAGGAAAAACTAGCCTACACGAGTATGTAGGCATTTTTTAACGACGAAAGAAAGAAAGGGCGCAATCTCTGCGAAAAGAGGCCCCTGCCCCGCTTGATCGCCTGCGCCATGGACATCTTTTATGGCATAACTTTTACCTATGGCTATTGCTACATCGAACTCACCGGAATCTGCCTATATTTGTAATAGTGAGCTGTTAAGCTAGTTGACAGGCTGCCGGAGATTCGTGCCCAAGTTCAACTGGTAGAAGGGTATAAACATCTTGCAGGCCATTAGAATAGATGCCACTACCAGCAAAAGTTTGACAGCCCAAATGTAGTGGACTGATATAAGGCTGAAAATTACGGATTCATACACTAGGAGTTTTCCGTGCAAGAAGCTGATAATTGCATTGTTACCAGTTATCTGAGGTTGAGAAATAAGAAAATTCAATACTTGAAGAAGAGGACGTGTTGCGCACTCAAGCGTTGGGAGATTTGAATGATTTAAATTTAAATGTAGTTCTCTCGCTTTGACGCGAGTGTATATTACAAATGTAGTAATTGATGCAGGTGATGCCAGTTGATGCGCAGCGTGCATTTCGTGGATTTCGTGTTTATGCCTTCGTCTTCCTTGGCGGTGTAATTATGTTTAATTAGTACCATTAACATATTACCCCAGCTTTCAGCAACATTATCATTCAAGAGCATGAATTGATCAGCCCAACATCTTTTTTCCTTCTCCAGACGTTATCTTTTTGTGATGACTTCAGAATTAATCTCTCGATAAGATAAAAACATGATGTCACTTACTACAAGGTGAGAGGTACGTTGTTCCTTGTGAGGTGTGTCCTCGGAAGGATGGGCGAGTGTCGACAGTCACGCAGAACCTGACTGCGAACGAAGACCCCTTTTTTCCTAAGCACATCGCAGAATCCCGTTAGAGGCGCGAGATGGGCTTTGATTCGATATTCTCTATTCCTATATTCCTGCTTCTGACACCTACAGGCATTGCGCTTACTGCCACAAGTTGTGGCCCGTAAGCCCTTTGGAAGAGACGGTGCGGGCAGATGTGCGTGGACGTTTGCTCAAGCCCATAAACATCCACTTGCCTGAGACTTGCATCCGAGAGTCAGCCGGCCGCTCGTGTAATTGCCATCCCATCTGTTCTTGCACTGGCGCTGCGAGAGCTATGTAGTCGCCAGGTGCTTTGGCCGTTTTTTTTTTCTGCGACGACCTCGCCGTAGAGGCGCTTACGCTCTTCTTGCCAGCCTAGTGGCTAATGTTAGGGGCTTATCAGCAATTGCAACCAGTCAAGTACCGCTACAGGAATGGGGTGACAGAATCGAGCTGAAAATACAGAAAGTAGCCCGCAATTCATAACTAACCTAATGGGATGTCGCTGCAAGACCTAATCTTGGTTTTCTTCTTTAAGGCGAAAGCTTTAAGCCCTTAAGAAAATATGAGATGAGTTTCACGTGAAAGCGTCATGAGTTTTGAAATTACAGCTATTTGACTTTCACATGTGTTTCTTTGGAATTTTATGATGTATTCCTAATCTCACTGTGATGAATACCTTATGAGTATAACATAGGGTTGGCAGTCGGATCTCAGGGCTCAGATTTCTACCTACTTTTTGTGTGGGCATACATTAGAAACAGTTGCTGATAAGAAATTCAGCAGTTCGATAATTAATTTTAAATAAATACTTACATGTCATTGAACTAAACATTGCTGGCGGTTTCTCAACCCCCTAAACAGCAGGGACTGGGCCTTATGCGCGTAGAGTAATCCGTGTTTATTTGTTACTTATTTTTATGAACTTAGTCCATGGTGCTTGATATGAATTAGACGCATAGCGTCAGAGGAAGAAAAAACCGACAGCAAGACACGGCGTCACACGCGATTAGCTGTATTCTCACAAAAATTTTGTAAATATCAAGCCTTACCGAGCATGCGCAAAAAGTTCCGGGCATCGTGCCACGCCAGATCGGAAGATTTTCCGACAACGTGGTAGCATAGAAAACAATAAAAAAAATCCTATTGCGTCCCGCGCAATACTAGACTTATAGTGAGACAATTTTTTTTTTCTTTCCTGTGGGTTAGGCTTCCATAATGCCACGTGTTAAATCATGCATAGTTGCTCTCACCGATAATGCTCATACTTGAAAACCTCGCCTCGCATTTGCAGGAATTTGAATGCACAGATGTATGTGCCCAAAGTTTGTCTTTAATAGAAGGCCTATTCTCCTAAGCTCTGTCGTTAAGGCATCGCCCTGTTTGATGCAAGCCCTGCCACAAATACGAGGCATTTCACATACCATCGGTAAATTACATCGGTTAAACAGGCCGATGCGTAAACGACAGCGCCAGGAAACACGAGCTTTCTATTACAAACAATCTTTAAGCAAATCTGCCTATACATCGAAATTCCTGCAAATTAGAGGCGAGGTTTTCTTGTACCGTTATTCTTGGCAAGATCAACGATGTCTTAGCGGGTGAAATGATGGAAGCCTATCACATAAGAAAAAAACGCAGATTTGTGCCAGTTATACGTCTGTGGATTTGCACGCTAGAGCTATACAATGTCCGCGCAACCTTGAGCGATCGGAAAGCGCGTTTTCCACCCTGGGCCGGCGGAGAGGGGAGACTTCGTTCCGGCCCCGAAGCTCTCTACATCTCAGTAAGGTGCCTGGTGGTGGTCTCGTGCTGACGATGCCCTCTCGGTGAGCGCATATTTCCCCCCTCATCTTTTAAGAGATTCAATACATACAAGCATTTGTCTCGCAAACCAGATTTATTTCAAGGGAATTTTCCACGTCTCAATAATTTCTCTCGTCGTATACGAGTGCTGATTGCCGTGTTATAGTTTGTTAACGAAGCTTCCCCTCAAGTCTAAATATTTTAAGGCAGTTTTCCTAGTCTATAAAGCCGCTCGAGTTCACGCTGCTCCTCTGGCTGCCATTTTTCAAAGAAATTATGCCTTCCAACCACTCAGAATGCCGGTGACAACTTCACGTTTGATCAATTCTGGATATTGTAAATAGTAAACAGCTACTTTTGCTTACATGATCAGCCATGACATTGAAATTGCTGATACAACGGAAAGCATTGCACCGGATGCACGTATATAGAGCTGTGTATGTTGAGTGAGACAAGAGCTGCACTATAGGCATCGCAGGCAGTTTTAATTGGAGGCAAACTTGGCAAGTGCGCCTCGAATGATAAATTGTTTTGTCTAAACCGAAACAGCGCGAATTGGTAGGCTGCATGAAAGAGAGACATTCATATTGAATGACAGGAAGTTATTCGGCATATATCTGGCGATCACTCAGGAAAAGGTTGTTGTGGAACGACGAGTCAGTTCTGATGTACGTCGCTATAAGAACGCGCGAGATAGTGTCGAGCAGCCTATATTGGCTTTTGTGTGTGTGTATATATATATCAATTCTAAATACTGTAAGGCAGTTTGTCGTGTGCGTATCATGGACACGCATGCTTATATCGCCTTCCGTTTCCCTACCACGGTTGCGCTTTAAAACCAATCGACTGCCGCGGACATCATCAGTCCCTTTCCACATAAGTATGAGGCTCGGAGCAGGAGCTTTGCCGCTTGAAAGTAACCGTTGGCTTGACGAACCAACCGACTGAGCGACCTTTCCGGGCAACATTGAAGGATCACGAGTTCAAATCACATGTTATGTTCCTTTTTTTCCCCTTTTTTTTCTTTCTTTTAATGTATTTTCCTTCCTTTTATCACTGTACGGAAACCCTCATAAAAAAAATTATATATCCTCAATTATGTGTGGCCACACATCTGCGGGTCATAAATACCAGGTTCTCTAGCCGAGTGCCATCCATGCGGTATAACCGAGCTCAGATTGGTCCACCTTGACTGATCAAATAGGGCACCACTGTAGGTTAAATGAGGCGTACAACTCCTGCGGGACCCGCCGTGGTTGCTCAGTGGTTATGGTGTTAGACTGCTGAGCACGAGGTCGCGGGATCGGACCCCGGCCACGGCGGCCGCATTTCGATGGGGGCGAAATGTGAAAACACCCGTGTACTTAGAATTAGGTGCACGTTAAAGAACCCCAGGTGGTTGAAATTTTCGGAGTCCTCCACTACGGCGTGCATAATCAGAAAGTGGTTTTTGTCACGCAAAACACCATAATTCAATTTTTAATTTAACTCCTGCGGGGATGGTAGAGTATCCGTCTCCAGTGCAAGAGGACCGTGATTCAAATCCCGGTGCCGCGCAATTCTCCACCGGAAAATACAAAAAAAAACGTGTGTTGAGAAAATTGCACAAACAGGCCTGGAGTGCGGCCTGATCCCGGTGACCAGAACCGGTAACGCACTCTCTCACCAGAGCAGGATTGGCCACCCTGGTGCAGTACTTGGCCACAACCTCCTATATGAATACAACAATCAAACCCCGGCCCTCAGTCCCCAGCAGCCGCGAAGCAACTGACCACGGCGGCGGTCAGATCTGTGACGCTGCAGAGGGTGCTAAGAATACCTGGCTCCGGACAGGCCGCCATTGGAATCTGAACCTGGCAACGTTTAACGTTAGAACGCTATCTAGTGAGGCGAGTCTAGCAGTGTTATTGGAGGAATTAGAGGGTAGTAAATGGGATATAATAGGGCTCAGTGAGGTTAGGAGGACAAAAGAAGCATATACAGTGCTAAAAAGCGGGCATGTACTGTGTTACCGGGGCTTAGCGGAGAGACGAGAACTAGGAGTCGGATTCCTGATTAATAAGGAAATAGCTGGTAACATACAGGAATTCTATAGCATTAACGAGAGGGTGGCAGGTCTTGTTGTGAAACTTAATAAGAGGTACAAATTGAAGGTGGTACAAGTCTATGCCCCTACATGCAGTCATGATGACCAGGAAGTCGAAAGCTTTTATGAAGACGTGGAATCGGCGATGGGTAAAGTCAAAACAAAATACACTATACTGATGGGCGACTTCAATGCCAGGGTAGGCAAGAAGCAGGCTGGAGACAAGTCAGTGGGGGAATATGGCATAGGCTCTAGGAATAGCAGAGGAGAATTATTAGTAGAGTTTGCGGAACAGAATAATATGCGGATAATGAACACCTTTTTCCGCAAGCGGGTTAGTCGAAAGTGGACGTGGAGGAGCCCGAATGGTGAGACTAGAAATGAAATCGACTTCATACTCTGCGCGAACCCTGGCATCATACAAGATGTAGACGTGCTTGGCAAGGTACGCTGCAGTGACCATAGGATGGTAAGAACTCGAATTAGCCTACACTTGAGGAGGGAACGGAAGAAACTGGTACACAAGAAGCTAATCAATGAGTTAGCGGTAAGAGGGAAACTAGAGGAATTCCGGATCAAGCTACAGAACAGGTATTCGGCTTTAACTCAGGAAGAGGACCTTAGTGTTGAAGCAATGAACGACTATCTCATGGGCACCATTAAGGAGTGCGCAATATAAGTCGGTGGTAACTCCGTTAGACAGGAAACCAGTAAGCTATCGCAGGAGACGAAAGATCTGATCAAGAAACGCCAATGTATGAAAGCCTCTAACCCTACAGCTAGAATAGAACTGGCAGAACTTTCTAAGTTAATCAACAAGCGTAAGACAGCGGACATCAGGAACTATAATATGGATAGAATTGAACAGGCTCTCAGGAACGGAGGAAGCCTAAAAACAGTGAAGAAGAAACTAGGAATAGGCAAGAATCAGATGTGTGCGTTAAGAGACAAAGCCGGCAATATCGTTACTAATATGGATGAGATAGTTCAAGTGGCTGAGGAGTTCTATAGAGATTTATACAGTACCAGTGGCACCCACGACGATAGTGGAAGAGAGAATAGCCTAGAGGAATTCGAAATCCCACAGGTAACGCCAAAAGAAGTAAAGAAAGCCTTAGGAGCTATGCTAAGGGGGAAGGCAGCTGGGGAGGATCAGGTAACAGCAGATTTGTTGAAGGATGGTGGTCAGATTGTTCTAGAGAAACTGGCCACCCTGTATACGCAATGCCTCATAACCTCGAGCGTACCGGAATCTTGGAAGAACGCTAACATAATCCTAATCCATAAGAAAGGGGACGCCAAAGACTTGAAAAATTATAGACCGATCAGCTTACTGTCCGTTGCCTACAAAGTATTTACTAAGGTAATCGCAAATAGAATCAGGAACACCTTAGACTTCTGTCAACCAAAGGACCAGGCAGGATTCCGTAAAGGCTACTCAACAATAGACCATATTCACACTATCAATCAAGTGATAGAAAAATGTGCAGAATATAACCAACCCTTATATATAGCTTTCATTGATTACGAGAAAGCGTTTGATTCAGTCGAAACCTCAGCAGTCATGGAGGCATTACGGAATCAGGGTGTAGATGAGCCATATGTAAAGATACTGGAAGATATCTATAGCGGCTCCACAGCCACCGTAGTCCTCCACAAAGAAAGCAACAAAATCCCTATAAAGAAAGGCGTCAGACAGGGAGATACGATATCTCCAATGCTATTCACAGCATGTTTACAGGAGGTATTCAGAGGCCTGGAGTGGGAAGAATTAGGGATAAAAGTTGATGGAGAATACCTTAGCAACTTGCGATTCGCTGATGATATTGCCTTGCTTAGTAACTCAGGAGACCAATTGCAATGCATGCTCACTGACCTGGAGAGGCAAAGCAGAAGGGTTGGTCTGAAAATTAATCTGCAGAAAACTAAAGTATTGTTTAACAGGCTCGGAAGAGAACAGCAGTTTACGATAGGTAGCGAAGCACTGGAAGGGGTAAGGGAATACATCTACTTAGGGCAGGTAGTGACCACGGATCCGGATCATGAGACTGAAATAACCAGAAGAATAAGAATGGGCTGGGGTGCGTTTGGCAGGCATTCTCAAATCATGAACAGCAGGTTGCCACTATCCCTCAAAAGGAAAGTGTATAACCGCTGTGTCTTACCAGTACTCACATATGGGGCAGAAACCTGGAGGCTTACGAAAAGGGTTCTGCTGAAATTGAGGACGACGCAACGAGCTATGGAAAGAAGAATGATGGGTGTGACCTTAAGGGATAAGAAAAGAGCAGATTGGGTGAGGCAACAAACGCGGGTAAACGACATCCTTGTTGAAATCAAGAAAAAGAAATGGGCATGGGCCGGACATGTAATGAGGAGGGAAGATAACCGATGGTCACTAAGGGTTACGGACTGGATTCCAAGGGAAGGGATGCGTAGCAGGGGGCGGCAGAAAGTTAGGTGGGCGGATGACATTAAGACGTTTGCAGGGACAACATGGCCACAATTAGTACATGACCGGGGTAGTTGGAGACGTATGGGAGAGGCCTTTGCCCTGCAGTGGGCGTAACTAGGCTGATGATGATGATTATGAATACTTGCGTTGATTTATAAATTAACAATGATCTCCAAAAGCTTCTTATCTGGCGGGACACAATGCGCATAACTTTTCTTTTTTTGTGCATAGTCGGCACGGGTATATTGTTACACATTTTGCCTGAGAATAGTGTTAGTTGCGAGTGACGTCCTGTCCGACTGTCAGTTTTTCTTCCAATCATGTTGTACGTCTAATTCACTTGAAGTATCTAACACAACCTACCCGATCCAGAAGTCATACTTGGCGCATGACGTTGGCAATACCGTGTACATGTTGCGCACCCGCCCTAGTAGGGCTCCTCGGATACGGCGCTTCGCTGCTGAGCGCGAGGACCAGGGTTTATATTCCGGCAGCGGGGGCCGAGTATAGGTGGGGCAGAATGCAAAAAAAAACTATGCACAGGCCATGCACTTTATGCATAAATAGACGTTATGGGAAACATTCTGCAGGTGCCTGATTAACCAGCATTGTTTGAAGTTGTTCGAAGTGTTACTGGATGTAACAGCGTGTTTGTGTAAAGCAAGCGATTACGTGCGTGCGTGCGTGCGTGCGAAGCGAGCCTGTGTGTGACGACAAAAGCAAGACGATGACGACAGCGACATTGGTAATATGACATCGACATCATGATGACGACACTTGTGCTTTCGCTCTGGCGAATAAACGTTACAACTTGTTCAAGTTAAATCTAGCACGATGACGAAGATGAAGAAAATGGCTCACAGCTTCTTCCTAGCGTTATCTTCTTGCGCGGAAAGAACTGGGGATGTGGGTCAATCCAAAAGGCGGTGCGGCCTGACTCAGCGTTCTGAAAGCGTCAGCTGCCACGGGGCAAGAATGGGAGAACCAGGCACGCTTCCATTCGAGTCACGTGGGAAAGCCAGCGGTAAGTCTGGCAAAGAGGAAGCTAGTTTGCGCGCACCTATTCTCGCTCGTGCTACAGAAATTAATGAAATGCTAGGGTTGTACGCGCCAAAAAAAATTAATCATGAGGCACGCCCTAGCTCGGAGACTCCCGAATAATTTTGGCCAGCTGGATGATCTTCAACGTGCCCTCTATGCACGGGACACGGGCGATATTGCATTTCGCCCCCATAGGCCGCCACGGCCGCGATTTGTTCTCGCGACACTTGCAGCCGCTGAACCACCGCGTGTGGTTCGCTCGTGCTACGTGACATGAGACACGTGTCGGTCGTAGCGAATAACTAGTTGGAGTTGGCACGAGAGAAACATTGCGTGCGATGGTAGACTAAAGGTTGCGCTGGGAGTCAGGGGTTCGACCCCCCAAGATCGGACACTTGAATTTTATGTATTGAATAGGTATCAAACAAGGTGATACAGGAACCTATGTAACTACGTACCTGCCTACCCTCTCACTTAATTACCCAGCTGTCTATTTACCTCATAGTGTCTGTAATGGCCGAGAAGAATGCTTCGCAATAAAACGCTTCTGCACCCTGCATTGGGTCACGTTAAGACACACCAGATGGTCCGAATTAACCCGGATCCCTCAGCTATGCCTTTCCTTATAATCCGCGGTTCTGTTTCAGGATATTGAACGATATAATTTAAACAAATATTGTGTAGTGCCACACCGGACAATTTACATAATTGTTCATTACCTGCACATAGACAAGAGCAAACAAATGTGTCTTGGCACCGCTGGAGAGTAATTCTTTACGAAGGGTTTCCTGGAGGCTCAGCTGCCGTTCTGACGCCTTTTATTTTCTTCGAGCTATTGCGTTTTCATCATTCGTCGTCATGGAAAGGTAATGACGATTACCGCTTGATGCGGAATGGTCCCGGTCTAATAGCTTTGGTGCAGAGAGCAGCATTAGCAGCCGTTCGCCATAATACTTAAGAACCGTATTCCGGCCGTACAATATTAGCACTCATGGCTGTCTAAAACTGGCTTGCCCGTTGACATACTTCCGTCATAGCTGCAACTGTGGCATGCTTAGCCGTGTAGCCACGTGCAGCTGGGGCAGAAGTCGCGAAGCTTTTCGTTGGTAAGTTTTCTTTGCTATTGGCTTGTCGCCTTCTGTAATAACCTTTCCACTACTACGTTTGACTTGAATTTGCTCTTTTGAACAATTCTAACGTAACAGTGTTTTCTAAGTGCGAGTAATCATCTTCGTGACTAGATAAAGAGCCGCTGCCTAACCAAAACAACATTCTCGGTAATTACGCATGAAGTGCAGCTGCGGTGAACATTTAGGGAATGGTCCTGCAGACAGACAAATACACAGGGGACAATGTCCTGTCCATTGCACGCGCTATCGGGAGCGTTACAGAAGGAAATATCATACACCAACCTCGCAAGCGCACGCCACTTGCTGGTAGTCTATGATTCAACACAAATTTGCGCGGTTGCCTTTGGCCCCCTTATACGCGCCACCCACACTGGTCTCGTTTATTCCTTTCTACAGCGAACCTGTATGTGGCTAGCCGATTCGTTTGTCAGTCCGCTTGTCATCTGTACACCGAAAGTTTATCCGGCGCAACCCCATACGAATGTGCTAAAAGTAAGGGAGGCACGCGATTCGATGCACCAGTAGTGATGACGCTGCTAGAAATTGTGTTAATCAAGATGAAGACACCTTTTGTACATTTAATACTTATATACCCTATTGATGAATAAATCCCATATTTGCAATCCCATTCCCTTGGCCGTGGTCCCCTGATGATATAACATCCCCTTTTTTCTTTCATTCTTCTTCAAAATTATCGTTTGACATATATACTATGTCCTCTTCATTTGTTTTTCTTCGGCAGCCTGCGATACTTAGGTGCAGCAGGAAGGCCTTAAACCTTTCTGTCTTTTAAGTAATTTTATTTGCCCACCACCATTTTCTGTCCATCGTAGCCAAGCGCGCAACAGTTTCTCTGCGGCTCCGAACTGGGTAGGCCCCGCGTAATCCGTACTCTTGAGGAGCAGCCAATTTTCGATCAGCAACGCCGCTAGCAGAACCGGGAACGAGCTCATCTACGCCGTGCCGATACTGCAGTCCGGGCACAAGAACAGGCTCATGCAGCCGAGCGCAAGCAGCAACTGCGTACCCAGGATCCTGCAGCCTACCAAGCCGCTGTTCAATGAACTGTCGAAATCAACCTAGGGATAAGCACCGGGGCCGCACGTTCCAGCTTCGCTGGTTAACCATCTGTGCGGAGTGCTTGGGCTGTTGGCTGATGCCTCAGTAGGCGAATTTATTTTTATCGCATGTCTTGAAAAAACGTAGCTTTATCGACGGAAGCATTCGCTAGCCTTTTGTAACGCACTTTATATACCACAGTGTTCGTTAACAAGAATTAAACGGGCTTTATAATTATTATATTGACGACCAAGCTAAAAGTAGCACTTTTCCAAGGTTGAAAGAAGGAGGAAAGAGAAAAATAGAAGGCAGGGAGGTTAACCAGAATAACGTTCGGTTGGCTACCCTACACTGAGGGAATGGGAAAGGGGAAAGAAAGATAACAGGAAGAGAGAGGAGGGAAGGAAAGAGGGAAATTGCGGTGAATTCGCTGACGCGTGCGGTCTCACAGAAATTGCATTATTACTCACATATGGTCGCACAAACCCGTCGTCCTTAAGAAGCACAAAAGCGCCTTCACCGATTTATGGGCCGAAGGGCGATGTGGGTGGTGTTTTAGCAGCACCTGCACAGAAAGCGGCCGATTATCCAGTTTTTGGAAAGCTTTGGCACGGATGAAAGAAATAAAACAATAACGGTATTGTGTGCTACGGTTTTGTCTTTTACAATGACATGCAACGCGAGGGTTCCGAACATTTAATTTATTGATTATAATTCATATTGCAAGAAAGCAAAGCCCGAACGCTGCAAACAGATGGCTAGACGAAAATGCCTTTTTACATGGCTACTAGAGAACCCTGATCTAATATTCGAAAAGGGATCATTCGCGGGTTTGCGCGCTCTGATTTTCCTCAGTTTTGAAATTACTCCCACGGCTGACCTTCGCACATTCATACCAAAAAGAAAGAGAAAACAAAACAGGGAAAGGTAGGGAAGTTTACCAAGGACGTGCCCGGTTGGCCACCCTACACTTAGGGGTGGAGAAGAATAGGTGAGAAGAAATCATCAGAAATGAAATAAAGTGTGAGTCATTGTTAACACATTCGCCAAGGAAGGGCCACTGGCACAAGCGTTCGTACAGACCTAGTCGCCTTCAAGAAGTACAGAGTGGTTTTGTTGCCTTTTTTGATGTCGGCTTTCCTAATGGGCAATTTACGCCCAATGCCCGCACTGCTTATTGTTTGAACAGAAAGGCGCATACATCATACAAATACACCATACATCACAAACGCGCAGTCTAAGGACAGTACGTATCGTGTATTGAGGAGAAAGCTTGATTCCGATATTTGTTTTTTTTTATCTGAGATAATACGCCTACCCGGCACCTAATGTCGGGTGCTTTGATCTCCATATTTGACATCGAGGACAATCCAGTACGGTATACAGCCCACCCTAACCTTCACGAGAAGGAATTTGAATAATGGGTTAGTTGGTTGTGGGTGCTCACCATGTGACATTTAGCACGTACATGCCTTCCGTCCTACCAGCCTACCAGCGACAGACGCCGGCTGAATGTCAGACTGGCTATTCTTGGTCCCACAAATGACTCCCCTATGGTCAATTGTATGGAACGATCCGATGTATGTTACTTGACGACCCCTTTCTTTCCCTGCCATAACCGATAACGCGCACCGAACGCGAGCGCATCTAAATCCGTTCTGTAGAAGCCCATGGGGGCCCAGGTGCGGCTCGTTAGCGTAAAGAATGCGCTCAATTCTCACATTTGCTTTTGTAACGCGTTCTCGCCACGCAGCGCTAAGGGCTGGTCGCCGTTGTGCCCGCGAACTATGAATGGAAATTCAGAGCTGCGTAGAAACCAGAGCAATCTATACTAACGATAAAGCTGGAGAGTTTCTGCGCAAACAAGCAGCGATGATGGTTCCTACCCGTACATGGTAGCAATTTTTGTGTACCAATATTTCGTTAATGATCTTTCCAAAATGCGCTTTCCTGGAGAGCAGTACGCAATTTCATTATTTACGGCAGGTACTTTTCGCAGACCGCGGCAAGCTGCGCAAGCTGAAAACGCAATGACTGCAACTCGGCGCAAACGGCCGCTATAAGTTGTCCGCGCCTGATTATTATGAAGCTGCACTAGTTGCCCCATGGCAGCTCGACGACCCAGTTGTTGACCCATTGTTCCTCGTTAGCTGCCGTTCAATAAAGGCAGCAGTAACGAGGTTTCTTCCAATCAGATATTCCGCTTCACGTTCTCCGTATAATTTACTACTGGAATGATTCACCGAAATAGTGCAGCCGTTGTTACCAATGTTAGTTTGAGGCGGTCGAATGGTAATCCTCGTTTTTAGTATTCGCCCATTCTCTAGATTTCCATGTAGGCTCTATATAACGGGGCCGCGATAGTTGAGATTTTACAACAGAGCCGGACGTGATTTACCAAGCTTAACTCAGCGAGTCGGTTTCGCCCGGAAAGGAAATCAGGAAAACAAAATTTCACAGTTTGTAGTTGCACGCCGAAGATCCATGCGGCCGACGGCCCTGGCATGAAGGCCACTTCATTAAAAGACAAAGACCGTAAGCAAACACTCCAATGGCCCTATAGAGAGAATGGTAAAGGAGGCTACTCTTTACAAACGCACACTTGCTTCTCTTGCAGGGTTTTTGAAGCGAGCTCATGTTGCGCATAAATATTACGATAAGAAGCGCAAGTCAATTTTTCCTGGTAAAGATGCCCTTCTGCAAATCTGTATGTTTGAAAATTTGGGCTCTTTTTCCTCTGTTGTCACATTTTGTGTATCAGAAACGTGCCTTTATAGTTTGCTGCATTTTAAGATTTATTTCCCGATGGTAACATTTCGCACTTTGAAGAATTATCGTAATGCGATTGCATATCGCGCTTTATTTTAGCTTTGTGAGACTGCATCATTTATTACAACTTTCCCTCTTAGTCATGAGAAAAGGAATAATCGGCCCGATCTGTTGGTGCAAGTATCTGGATATGTATTCACGGCAATAAAATTAAAGCAAGTGACGTCGTTGTGTTTACTTACCTAGTTATAATCTACGGTTACACGACCTCAAAAAAAGTTGCAGCCAGTTGAGGAGTCCCAGTAGTGTCAACAGCCCAGGAAAAACTGGCCTACAAGAGTATGGAGGCATTTTTTAACGACGAAAGGAAGAAAGGGCGTGATCTCTGCGAAAAGAGGCCCCTACCACGCTTGATCGCCTGCGCCATGGTCATCTTCTATGGCATAACTTTTACCTATGGCTATTGCTACATCGAACTTACCGGAATCTGCATATATTTGTAATAGTGAGCTGTTAAGCTAGTTGACAGGCTGCAGGAGATTCGTGCCCAAGTTCAACTGGTAGAAGGGTATAAACATCTTGCAGGCCATTAGAATAGATGCCACTACCAGCAAAAGTTTGACAGCCCAAATGTACTGGACTGATATAAGGCTGAGAATTGCGGATCCATATACTAGGAATTTTTCGTACAAGAAGTTGATAATTGCATTGGTACCAGCTATCTGAGGTTGAGAAATAAGAAAATTCAATACTTGAAGAAGAGGACGTCTTGCGCACTCAAGCGTTGGGAGATTTGAATGATTTAAATTAATATGTAGTTCTCTCGCTTTGACGCGAGTGTATATTACAAATGTAGTAATTGATGCAGGTGATGCCAGTTGATGCGCAGCGCGCATTTCGCGGATTTCGTGTTTATGCCTTCGTCTTCCTTGGCGGTGTAATTATGTTTAATTAGTACCATTAACATATTACCCCAGCTTTCAGCAACATTATCATTCAAGAGCATGAATTGATCAGCCCAACATCTTTTTTTCTTCTCCAGACGTTATCTTTTTGTGATGACTTCTGAATTAATCTCTTGATAAGATAAAAACATGATGTCACTTACTACAAGGCGAGAGGTACGTTGTTCCTTGTTAGGTGTGTCCTCGGAAGGATGGGCGAGTGTCGACAGTTACGCAGAACCTGACTGCGAACGAAGACCCCTTTTTTCCTAAGCACATCGCAGAATCCCGTTAGAGGCGCGAGATGGGCTTTGATTCGATATTCTCCATTCCTATATTCCTGCTTCTGACACCTACAGGCATTGCGCTTACTGCCACAAGTTGTGGCCCGTAAGCCCTTTGGAAGAGACGGTGCGGGCAGATGCGTGTGTACCTTTGCTCAAGCCAATAAACATCCACTTGCCTGAGACTTGCATTCGAGAGTCAGCCGGCCGCTCGTGTAATTGCCATCCCATCTGTTCTTGCACTGGCGCTGCGAGAGCTATGTAGTCGCCAGGTGCTTTGGCCGTTTTTTTTTTCTGCGACGACCTCGCAGTAGAGGCGCTTACGTAACCCTGCTCTTCTTCCCAGCGTAGTGGCTAATGTTATGCGCTTATCAGCAATTGCAACCAGTCAAGTACAGCTACAGGAATGGGGTGACAGAATCGAGCTGAAAATACAGAAAGTAGCCCGCAATTCATAACTAGCCTATTGGGATGTCGCTGCAAGACCTAATCTTGGTTTCCTTCTTTAAGGCGAAAGCTTTAAGCCCTTAAGAAAATATGAGATGAGTGTCACGTGAAAGCGTCATGAGTTTTGAAATTACAGCTATTTTACTTTCTCATGTGTTTCTTTGGAATTTTCTGATGTTTTGCTAATCTCATTGTGATGAATACCTTATGAGTATAACATAGGGTTGGCAGTCGGATCTCAGCGATCACCACATCGTCTTTATTTTTGACAGTGATCACAGGTGTTTGACGCGTAGGGTACGCTGGACACTTATATATATATATATATATATATATATATATATATATATATATATATATATATATATATATATAAAGAAAACATCAGATTTCTACCAACTTTTTGTGTGGGCATACATTAGAAATAGTTTCTGATAAGAGATTGAGCAGTTCGATAATTAATTTTAAATAAATACTTACATGTCATTGAACTAAAAATTGCTGGCGGTTTCTCAACCCCCTAAACAGCAGGGACTGGGCCTTATGCGCGTAGAGTAATCCGTGTTTATTTGTTACTTATTTTTATGAACTTAGTCCATGGTGCTTTATATGAATTAGACGCATAGCGTGAGAGGCAGAAAAAACCGACAGCAAGACGCGGCGTCACACGCGATTAACTGTATTCTCACAAAAATTTTGTAAATATCAAGCCTTGCCGAGCAAGCGCAAAATGTTCCGGGCGTCGTGCCACGACAGATCGGAAGATTTTCTGACAACGTGGTAACATAGAAAACAATAAAAAAATTCCTATTCCGTCCCGCGCAATACTAGACTGATAGTGAGACAATTTTTTTTCTTTCCTGTGGGTTAGGCTTCCATAATGTCACGTGTTAAATCATGCATAGTTGCTCTCACCGATAATGCTCATACTGGAAAACCTCGCCTCGCATTTGCAGGAATTTGAATGGACAGGCATATGTGCCCAAACTTTGTCTTCAATAGAAGGCCCACTCTCCTAAGCTCTGTCGTTTAGGCAGCGCCCGGTTTGATGCAAGCCCTGCCGCTAATACGCGGCATTTCACATACCATCGGTACATTACATCGGTGAAACTGGCCGATGCGTAAGCGACAGCGCCAGGAAACACGAGCTTTCTATTATAAACAAGCTTTAAGCAAATCTGCCTATACATCGAAATTCCTGCAAATTGGAGGCGAGGTTTTCTTGTACCGTTATTCTTCGTAAGATCCACGATGCCTTAGCGGGTGAAATGATGGAAGCCTATCACAAAAGAAAAAAAAAAAAAAAAAAAAAAAAAAAAACGCAGATTTGTGCCAGTTATACGTCTGTGGATTTGCACAGGACTGATTATGAATACTTGCGTTGATATATAAATTAACAATGATCTCCAAAAGTTTATTATCTGGCGGGACACAATGCGCAGAACCTTTCTTTTTTTGTGCATACTCGGCGCGGGTTTATTGTTACACATTTTGCCCGAGAATAGTGCTGGTTGCGAGTGACGTCCTGCCCTACTGTCAGCTTTTCTTCCAATAATGACGTACGTCTAATTCACTTGAAGTATCTAACACAACCTACCCGATCCAGAAGTCATACTTGGCGCATGACATTTGCAACACCGTGTATATGTTGCGCAACCACCCTAGTAGGCCCCGCAGGGGCGTCTGCGCAAGCAGGCGTTTGGTGTGTTGCGACACCACGTACCCGAGCACACGAGGGTTGGACCCTCCCGCGTGTAGCCGTGCGCGGCTTAGCCGTGTCCGGGGAAAGGGGGATCCTGGGGGTTGAGCCGATGCCGGGTGTTTGGACCTTTAAGGCCCCCCGGCGGAGGCAACACACCTCTTCGGCCTCTGCTTCACGTAGACGGCACCCCCGGACTGACCCACCCGGGGGAAATCGGCAGTCGCCCTTTCCTGTCTCTCTCACCTCAAATCTTCGTCTTTATCTCTCACTTTTTGACCTTTCCTGTCTTCTTCTTTCTTCCATTTACTTCCTTTCTCCACGGCGGCAAGGGTTAACCTTGTGTGGCTATCCTACCTTGGGTACACCATATTTGGTTATAGCGACGGCGTACGGCTGGCGTCGTGCAGGCTTGTACACAAGATCTGCCGCGTCCCCTCGTTGGGCTCCGTGGTGGGCGGTCGGCGCTGTTGCCGAACATACTCATTTTCTATGGCAGCACAAACCTCTGTCGTCTATGATCGGCGTCTGAAAAGATGCCGCACCGAAGTACCATTCCATTTCTCCTTTCGGAGCAACGCTCCATCCTTCCCCAAGTTCTATGTAGTACACAGCGAAAGCAACATGCCAGTAAGAAAACTTTCACCATTCCTTGTAGCCAAATGCTTGAAAGAAAAAATCGGACCGACGTACAAAGCCTCCAAAATGTCTAGCGGGGACCTCCTCCTAGAACTGAATGATAAAGACCAAGCAGAGAAGCTCACTGACCTTACCAGTATTGGCGACGCCACAGTGACGATTTCACCACATAGAACACTGAACACAAGCCGGGGAGTGATTTCTGAAGAGGACTTTATTGGATTGAGCGATGAGGAACTCCTTGAGGGTTTCCAAGAACAAAATGTAACAAAAGTACAAAGAATAGTAATCCGTAGAAACGATCAAGAAATTCCCACTAAACACGTTATACTCACCTTCGGAACAAGCGTAATGCCTACCTCTCTCGATGCCGGATATGTCAAAGTCAATGTGAGACCATATATCCCAAACCCCAGACGATGCTTCAAATGCCAAAGATTCGGACATGCTTCACATGCATGCCGAGGACAAACAACTTGTGCTAAATGCAGCTCAACTGATCATCAATCTGAAAACTGCACTTCTTCCCCACATTGTACTAACTGCAAAGGAGACCATCCAGCCTACTCGCGGTCTTGCCCATGCTGGAAAAAAGAAAAAGAAGTAATAGCACTAACTGTCAAAGAAAGAATATCGTTCTTTGAAGCCCGAAAACGACTGTCGTACCTTCCGCGACGCAGTTATGCCGATGTGACGCAGGCGGGGGCAGCGTCACAGAGGCTTCCGGAGTCCTCCGAGCCCACGCGCAGTGGTGCCGCAGTGACTCCTCCCGCCCCCGTGGTGGAAGCAGTCAGTACTGCTCCGCCCTCTTCAACGGCCCTGCAGACACCAGTCCCGCAGGGTCCTAAGATCAAGCGAACTCCAAGGCCCGAGACACGTGTCTCGGCGCCAAACTCTCGGTCCTCCAGCGCCTCAGAGAGAGCAATGGAGGTCGAAACAAAAACCCCGGTGTCCTCGACACCGAAGGACAAGCGCTCCCTCGAGCGCGGTAAGAGGGAGAAAATCCCAATAACAACTCAAAATAAGAAGGCGATAACCTAAGGGTTATCGCTCTGTTTGTATCTGCCTTCTTCAGATCCATGTCACCTAACATCTTTCTTATCTCCCATTCACTCGTTAATATCATTTTTTACCTTTCAATTTCATAATGGCTTTCATGATCCATTGGAATTGTAGAGGTCTCATTCATAACTTAGGTGACATAAAAGACCTGTTAATAAACTTCTCTCCTGTGGCCCTGTGCTTACAGGAAACCAACCTAGGCGAAAAACACAAGAACTTTTTAAAAGGTTTCACTGTTGTACGGCGCGACCGTAGTCAGGCGAACCGGCTGTCAGGTGGTGTAGCCATTGTTCTGCCAGTTGGTATAGCAGCCAGAGAAATTCCCATTAACACTCACATAGAAGCCGTTGCTGTCACCGTTTTAGCTCACAAAACCATCACCATTTGTTCAGTATACATTCCGCCGCATTCAGATTTTACCGTAAGAGACCTAGAGTTAATTTTAAACCAGCTACCTGAACCATTTTTAATAGGCGGTGATTTTAATTCGCATAACACGTTATGGGGTAGTAAAACTACTGACAACAGGGGTCAAACGCTTGAAGATTTTATCCTAACAAATGACATATGCCTTTTAAACACAGGTGCGTCTACTTACTACTCCCCAAGCACAGGAGCTATGAGTTGCTTAGATCTAGCACTGTGCTCTCCATCTCTTTTTTGCGATTTTCAGTGGAATGTTATTCAGAACCCCTATGGTAGTGACCATATGCCCGCTATCATTAAAAGAACATCTACTTTTCCTACCATCCCACTGAGGCCACCCCGTTGGAAACTCCATCTAGCAGACTGGCCCCTCTTTACCGAAAAGGCCACTCTGGATAACATATCAGATGAGCTAACCATAGATGAAATGAACGATCAGATCACCGCCTGTATACTTGCTGCAGCAGCAGAAACAATCCCACAATCGTCATGCTTCCTAAGAAAAAACCTAAAACCCTGGTGGACGAAAGAATGTACGCAAACAAAAAAACTACAAAACAAAGCGTGGGGTATCTTTCGGCGATACCCATCACAAGATAATCTACTCTCTTTCAAAAAAGCAAAAGCGAAAGCCAGGTACACACGCAGACAAGCAGAAAGACAGTCATGGAAAAATTATGTATCGTCTGTAAATAGTTCAATAACATCCAAACAAATGTGGGATCAGCTTCGCAAGTTTAGAGGCGATTACGCTTCTTACACTATCCCCATACTGTCACCTCCAGGCACACAAACAAATATAGAAGAACAAGCAGACATATTAGGGCAACATTTCCATGATATATCAAGCTCGAAAAACTACTCTGCTGCATTCCTGAAACATAAACAATTAGCAGAAAAACTAAAGCTGCCGACCACAGGAAGTTCAGAAAGACTGTATAATGGCCCTCTAACACTTCCAGAAATCAACAGAGTCCTTACTAGTGGCAAAAAAACAGCACCCGGTCCGGACAGGGTACACTATGCAATGCTAGCTCACCTATCCCCTAAAGCAGTTGAGACCCTACTTCATTTCTTCAACATAATCTGGGAAACGGGGAAAATGCCCAAAGAGTGGAAGAAAGCTATTATAATCCCGTTCTTGAAAGCCGGAAAGTCTCCCACAACAGCAACCAGTTATAGACCCATAGCACTCACAAGTTGTCTTGCAAAGTCCTATGAGGCCATCATCAACATAAGATTGACATACGTCCTTGACACAGAAAACATGCTAGATAACCATCAGTGTGGATACAAGAAAGGTTGCTCCACAACAGATCACCTAGTCCGGCTAGAAGACGAGATACGTGCGGCCTTCCTACACAAACAATATTGTCTCACTGTTTTCTTTGACTTAGAAAAGGCGTACGACACAACATGGAGGTTTGGTATATTAAGGGACTTAGCAGATTTAGGAATCCGAGGTAGAATGCTGAAATGTCTAGCCGATTTCATGTCGGACCGAACATTCCAGGTGCGTTTAGGAACGGTGCTGTCACGTGTATTCATTCAGGAAAATGGTGTGCCACAAGGATGCGTACTAAGCACAACACTCTTTATAGTAAAAATGAACTCTGTTAACAAAGTCATTCCCCCCTCTATCATGCACTCCATATACGTCGATGATCTGCAAATAGCGTGCCGCGCCTCAAACTTACATACATGTGAAAGGCAGCTCCAGATAACAATTAATAAACTAATGGAGTGGGCTGAAAAAAATGGCTTCCGTTTCTCTACTCAAAAAACCGTTACAGTGCTATTCTCGCAAAAACGAGGATTGTACTTAGACCCGCTTCTAAAACTGAATGATGTCGCACTGCCGGCAAAACAAGAATGTAAATTCTTGGGAGTAATGTTTGATAAAAAACTAAACTTCCTAGCACACATTAAAACACTAAAAATTAAGGCAAATAAAGCATTGAATATCCTAAAAGTTTTGTCTCATAAGCACTGGGGTTCCGACCGAACCTGTCTTTTACGTATTTACCGGTCTCTTGTGCGCAGCCTTTTAGACTACGGCTCCGTGGTTTATGGTTCAGCCAGGCAGTCCTACATCCAACTACTTGATCCAGTACATAACCTTGGATTGCGACTGGCAAGTGGTGCCTACAGAACGTCACCCATTCAAAGTTTATATGTTGAGTGTAATGAACCCTCCTTACAGCAGCGCAGAGCATTACTCACTTTTTCCTACGTACTCAGAATTCTGTCATCACCTCAACACATATGCTACAACATCCTTACGCAGTGTAACTCACGCTTACACTACACAAATAAACCGAATATGATTAGGCCACTTGTCTTGCGGTATGAGCAGTACTGTCGGGATTATGACATTCCCCACGAAATCCTCCAGGTTGCCAAGAAACCACAACGGTTGGCCCCATGGTACCATTTCACACAGTTGTGTGACTGGACACTAACACATTTAAAGAAAAGAGACACTCCACACGAACACATCATACAAGAATTCCGTGCTCTTCAGGAGAAGTATCAAAATCACATGGAATTCTACACGGATGGCTCCAAAACAAAAGAACACGTGGGCGTAGGGGCCGTAACAGACAATTGGGAAACAAGTATTCGTCTACCAAAACATGCTTCGGTTTTCACTGCTGAAGTTTATGCTGTATGGGTAGTAGTTAAAAAGATTATCACTGGCAAGCACAAAAACACAGTCATATACACTGATTCCTTAAGTACACTGAAAGCTCTAAATCTGAAATCTGAGTGTGAACCCCTGTTAGGGGATATACTAAACATGGTCGCGCTTAATAAATATGGGAGATCAATCCGCTTCTGCTGGGTACCAAGTCATGTTGGGATACCGGGGAACGAAGCAGCCGATAGATGTGCATCGATGGCAGCGAACAAAGATATAACAAACACAACACTTCCATACAAAGATAGCATCCGTGCGATTAGAAAAGCCTTAACGGCGAAATGGCAACGCGAATGGGACCGTTGTGCTGACAACAAACTACATCTCACGAAACCCATAGTTGGCGAGTGGAAGTCATGCTATCATCAGGAGCGGTTCATCGAAGTAGTTTTATGCCGACTACGCATTGGGCACACACACCTCACACACAATTACTTACTTACGAAAGAAGACACACCAACATGCGAGAAATGTCAACAGCCACTAACAGTTATACACATATTACTAACATGTACCCAGACTGAAACACACAGACGAACACTTTTGCACAAACTATATCAACTACACATACCTCCACACCCTTCTCTAATTTTAGGTGATGATCCACTAGTGACATTATGTGACATCCGTAAATTTCTAGACGACACTGGACTTCTACATAAAATATAGATTATTAACAAAGCATTTTCCTTCATTCACTGGATTTTAAAACACCTCGTGTTTGGCGCAGCATAGCCTTAGCCGCTTTTGCGCCATTAAACCCCATTTAACTAACTAACTAACCACCCTAGTAGGGCTCCTCGGATACGGCGCTTCGCTGCTGAGCGCGAGGACCAGGGTTTATATTCCGGCAGCGGGGGCCGAATATATGTGGGGCATAATGCAAAAAAAAAAAAATACTATGCACAGGCCATGCACTTTATGCATAAATCGACGTTATGGGAAACTTTCTGCAGGTGCCTGATTATCTAGCATTGTTTGAAGTTGTTCGAAGTGTTACTGAATGTAACAGCGTGTTTGTGTAAAGCAAGCGATTACGTGCGTGCGTGCGTGCGTGCGTGCGTGCGTGCGTGCGTGCGTGCGTGCGTGCGTGCGCGCGATGCGAGCCTGTTTGTGACGACAAAAGCAAGACGATGACGATAGCGACAGTGGTAATATGACGTCGACACCATGATGACGACACTTGTGCTTTCGCTCTGGCGAATAAAGCTTACGACCTGTTCAAGTTAAATCTAGCACGATGGCGTCAGCTGCTACGGGGGAAGAATGGGAGAACCAGGTACGCTTCCATTCGAGTCACGTGGGAAAGCCAGCGGTAAGTCTGGCAAAGAGGAAGCTAGTATGCGCGCACCTATTCTCGCTCGTGCTACAGAAATTAATGAAATGCTAGGGTTTTACGCACCAAAAAAAATTAATTATGAGGCACGCCCTAGCTGGGAGACTCCCGAATAATTTTGACCAGCTGGATGATCTTCAACGTGCCCTCAATGCACGGGACACAAACGTTTTTGCATTTCGCCCCCATAGGCCGCCACGGCCGCGATTTGTTCTCGCGACACTTGTAGCCGCTGAACCACCGCGTGTGGTTCGCTCGTGCTACGTGACGTGAGACACGTACCGGTCGTAGCGAAGAGCTAGTTGGAGTTGGGACGAGAGAAACATGGCGTGCGATGGTGGACTAAATGTTGCGCTGGGAGTCAGGGGTTCGATCCCAAGATCGGACACTTGAATTTTATGTATTGAATAGGTATGAAACAAAGTGATACAGGAACCTATGTAACTACGTACCTGCCTACCCTCTCACTTAGTTACCCAGCTGTCTATTTACCTCATAGTGTCTGTAATGGCCGAGAAGAATGCTTCGCAATAAAACGCTTCTGCACCATGCATAGGATCACGTTAAGAGACACCAGAAGGTCCGAATTAATCCGGATCCCTCAGCTATGGCTTTCCTTATAATCCGCGGTTCTGTTTCAGGATGTTGAACGCTATAATCTAAACAAATATTGTGTAGTGCCACAGCCGGACCATTTCCATAGTTGTTCATAACCTGCACACAGACAAGAGCAAACAAATGTGTGTTGGCACCGCTGGAGAGTAATTCTTTACGAAGGGTTTACTGGAGGCTCAGCAGCCGTTCTGATGCCTTTTTTTTCTTCGAGCTATTGCATTTTCATCATTCGTCGTCATGGAAAGGTAATGACGATTACCGCTTGATGCGGAATGGTCCCGGTCTAATAGCTTTGGTGCAGAGAGCAGCATTAGCAGCCGTTCGCCGTAATACTTAAGAACCGTATTCCAGCCGTACAATATTAGCACTCATGGCTGCTTAAAACTGGCTTGCACGTTGACATACTTCCGTCATAGCTGCAACTGTGGCATGCTTAGGCTTGTAGCCATGTGCAGATGGGGCAGAAGTCGCGAATCTTTTCGTTTGTAAGTTTTCTTTGCTATTGGCTCGTCGCCTTCTGTTATAACCTCTCCACTACCATGTTTGACTTGAATTTGCTCTTTCGAACAATTCTAACGTAACAGTGTTTGCTAAATGCGGGTCTTGATCTTCGTGACTAGATAAAGAGCCGCTGCCTAACCAAAACAACATTCGCGGCATAGAGTGCAGCTGTGGGGAACATTTAGGGAATGGTCCTGCAGACAGACAAATATACAGGGGACAATGTCCTGTGCATTGCACGCGCTATTGGGAGCGTGATAGAAAGACTATCGTACACTAACCTCGCAAGCGTAAGCCGCTTGCTGGTAGTCTATGATTCAACACAAATGTGCACGGTTGCCTTTGGCCCCCTTGTACGTGCCACCCACACTTTTCTCATTTATTTCTTTTTACAGCAAAGCTGTATATGAGCTAGCCGATTCCTTCGTTAGTCCGTTTGTCGTCTGTACGCCGAAAATTTCTCCGGCGCAACCCCATTTGAATGTGCTAAAAAAAAGGGAGGCACGAGATTCGGTGCACCAGTAGTGATGCCGCTGCTAGAAATTGTGTTATTCAAGATGAAGACACCTTTTGTATATTTAATGCTTATATGCCCTATTGATGAATAAATCCCATATTTGCAGTCCCATTCCCTTGGCCGTGGTCCCCTGATGGTAGAACATCCCCTTCTTTATTTCATTCTTCGTCAAAGTTATTATTTGACATACATATTATGTCCTATTCATTTCTTTTTATTGGCAACCTGCGATACTTAGGTACAGCAGGCAGGGCTTAAACCTTTCTTTCTTTTATGTAATTTTGTTTGCGCACCACCATTTTCTCTCCGTCGTAGCCGAGCGCGCGCGTAACAGTTTCTCTCCGGCTCCGAAATGGGTGGGCCCCGCGTAATACGTACTCCTGAGGAGCAGCCAGCTTTCGATCAGCAACACCGCTAGCAGAGCCGGGAACGAGCTCGTCTACGCCATGCCGATAGTGCAGTCCGGGCACAAAAACAGGCTCATGCAGCCGAGCGCAAGCAGCAACTGCGTACCCAGGATCCTGCAGCCTACCAAGCCGCTGTTTAATGAACTGTCGGGATCAACCCAGCGATAAGCACCGGGGCCGCACGTTCCAGCTTCGCTGGTTAACCATCTGTGTGGAGTGCTTGGGCTGTGATTTTTTTTTATGGCGGCAGACGTTTGTGTACCAACTACGAGACGGCAACAAGAGACAAGAAAGACACAAGCGCAAGCCTTCAAATGGGTTTCTTATTGTCGAACAGGGCGACATTTTCAAGGCTGGCGAGGTGTGACTAGCGTTGGGTCGGTTAACAAAAACACATAAGAAGTACAAAGAACTTTTAAACAAACAATCAATTTGTAGGAACAATGCCATGTGTCACACGCGTGTGTGTCCGTGCACACCACGGGCCAACAAATGCAAGGTTCTAGTTGCGGATTTTGCCATGTATAGTTAAAATTATCGGGTGTTACGTGCCGAAACCACTTTCTGATTATGGGGCACGCCGTAGTGGGGGACTCAGGAAATTCCATGTATAATCTAGCTCTTTTTTGTGTTAGATGCAGCACTTATGCATTTCATGCCCACATGATTACCCTCTGCCACCTCGGTAATTTTTCTTCTCATCTTCTTGCGGTGCTTGGCAGCACTCGTGCGCCATGTCTCATCGGTCTTACAAATAGTCTCGCTTCTTTAAATGGTCATCGTTGTTTTTTGTTTTCGTTTTCCTTGGCGTACAAACCGGACGCACGTCGCATACCTCGTCTGTGTATAAAGTTTCGCCCTTTTCAATGATAAAACTTGAGTTGAAACTTTGCGCTTGTGTGTTCCTCGCCTCTTGTCACTGTCCCCTATTTTGTCTGCGAAAGTCTACCTTCCGGAATGCTACTCGCCAAAACAGTCACGTTACTGTTTTATTAATTACCGTAAGGACTTTCCGTAACGCATCATCTTTAAGTGTACATTATATGCGTGCCGAAAGGATTGTGTTGTGTTTGAATTCATGGCTTGTTTCTAGACGTTAATGTCGTAATAAATTCGGTTTCTCTGATGGCTGTTAATATTGCCTAGCAGAACCAGCACTAACAACTGGACGTACCAGTGAGCAGCGTTATCAAGGTATCCTTCGCCGAAACAATAAGAGACGAGCGTTATCTCACAGTATTTTTTTATTGGATTATCGACGTACTTAACGTTGCATACCCAAAAATACTTCGGCCCCTGGTGATATCCTTTTTCATTCCGTAATTTTCGAACAACGGTCGGCTAATTGTGTAACACGACTACTTCATCGTCACTGCTTAATTAGCTCATCGTTCACCCCTGCTTACATTTTACGCAGAACCTTTTTTTTAATGCGAAGCGTCATTGGGATCGATATCCTGGTGTCTCTCGGTCCTTGTACGTCGGTTCGTGTGAGATGCTTGAATTTCATCCGGCAATGCGGCGTCAGTGATGGAAACTCTGCTCTTGCATAATGAAACAAAATCACTACAAAAGCTTGCAAACATATTCTTGGCTCATAGAAAACTCTGACGCACGCCGACTGCTTAATAAAATGATGATTAACTGGATCTATATTTACAAAATCTTTTTGCGCTATAGCTGTTCGTAAAAGCAAATCCCAACCAATGGTTATTTTGGCATATTATTAACAAAGGCGGGCGGCCAGTGCCAATGAGCCACTAAAAACGAAACTTTGATTTCGACACCTCTGTTTTTCTTTCTTTAGGTTGACTGAATTTTGTTTAGGGTTTTTGTTTTATTTGCATTTTTACACCAAACCATTACGCCAACAACAGCGGGTAGCGCGGCAATATCAAAGGCTACAGTATCAATGTTCATCTTTATTCGTCATTCTCACCAAGTAAACATCTTAATTTCCGAGTAAATGGAAGCTGAAAATGCGGTTCGCCGTTCATTCATACTGTATACGTAAACGAGCGATATAACTAGGCTTGCGGGATGCTAATACTCCATGGTAGTCCGCACATTCATATTAATGCCATTTCTAAGTGGATGCCCCTACTATATTTATCTCTTCTAAAGAAAGGCATCTAAGCTCTTTTCAGCAGTCTATATTCTGCCCTGAAATATTTAATAGTTATGTAATGCAAACACGTTATATAAAAGTACCTCCAAAACTAAATTTGTTGTATTTTCTTCGTATCAGCAAAATGTGATATCCATGCCAGCTGTCTTTCTTTGGTACCACACTCTTCCTGCAAGTTCTTCATCATTTGTACTCAACTTGACCGTTAACTTAAAATGCCAATATCTTATCGCACACGTAAAAATATGGCAATTCGCTTGTATCTGTACACAACTTAATATACATGTACCTTGGATACTATATTAAGATGCTCTTTCAGTATCTGTTATCTGTTTGATAATACATTCAATAAAAGGTTTTTTTTAGACTTTTTGTGCGCAAACAAACAGGGACAAAGAAGAGGAGCAACAAAATGACGAGCGCTTTGCTTCGCGCTCGTCCTTGTGTTGCTCCTCTTCTTTGTCCCTGTTTGCTCGCGCACAAAAAGTTAAAAAAATGAATCTTTTCCAACTAGTCCGACTCGCAGTTATGCTTCAATAAAAGGTGTATCTGTATTTCCGGTACATCACACAAAGTATCGTGTATGTTAATATACAAGGACACACAACAAGACAATATCCAAGGAGAAACTCAGGGTCACTATGGTCATCAAGTGGCGGTGTTGATACTTTGTTTCTAGAGACGACACATTTTTGCTACCAAGTTCTTCGAATAACAAAGCGTCGTTTGGAAAAGAGAATGATCTGTGATAGCAGTAATCGTAACTGGAACTCTCTTTTTCTTACTAATCTTCAATTACAGTTGGTATGGAGAATGTTGCAGCAGCACGTTAGAAGCCGTAACGTCAGCAGATTAAAACGTCATGCTTTGAAGCAAATTCGACAAATACGTTCTCAACACGCATCGCAATATTCACTTCTGTTTCAGCTGACAGATTTACAAATAACGTAAGTATAAAATCAAGGTGAGTAATAGGTACCAGTGCATATTTTTAGTGATTTCATTGCTGTCTAAGGTGCTGACGCAGTCACTGCTAAAAAGCAGCGCATACTCTCCATAATGCGATTGGAAGCGCGAAAGCTGGCACTAATGCAGAGAGCAACTTTTTATTCCACTTATTTTGTTCGCTGTGGTCGCCCGGTCGACCCTGACCTACACCTTCTGACCAGCGTACTGTTTGAAGTGAGAGGAATTCAAATACAACTATTTGTCAAATTATTTCGTGGCTGTTGCAGGAAATGTGCACAACTGTTCGCCACTACGAATGATTTCAATAACATGAGTCAGAAGGCAGTGACTGCCTACACAATTAGCAAGCGGCGTGATATGGCGCAGAGGAGGAAGAGGGGCCTGCTTTCACTGTCTTCTCTTTGTCAATGACTTCAGCCAACACTTACTATTTTCCACTACAAGCTTTTTTTCCTGTACCGTTGTTAAAGATTAAGACCTTTAACACGCCAACTACGTCCTTATTTACGTTTGTGAATATACCTGTAATTAGAACAAGCTAGGCCGAAAACATTGTGCGGTATTTTTGGAAGGTACTGACGAATACTCGTCATCGACAAATTTTCTTCAATACCTCATACAAACCGTTTCACAGGTTACAAGAGCATACTGTTCGCTTAGGAGTATGATGCTCAGCTAACATACATACTGTCATAGTAGCAGTAACATATACTGCTGACTTAGTAAATATCTTGCTGAAATGACAATACAATAAAACCTTGGTATTCACTGTAATCAGTTTCTTTCTTTTTTTTTCATTTCATTGTTACAATGTAGTACTTGACTAACCGGACATTTCTACTAACCATGTGTTAACTGAGCAATTTGTTTTGTCCAGGAGGTGCCGATACAGCTGTTAGGACTCCTCTATGCAAAATACCTGTAATGTTACTTAAACCTTCAATTATACACTCTCAGTCTCATTCTGATGACACATATTCTATAACAAGGGCCAAGAAAAAAAACAGCGCAGACACCTCGAACAAACATGGAAAAAAAGTTCAGCTCTTGTTTGCAGAAATAGCGGTCCGTCCTGTGTTTTTGTGCGCTTACATGTATCCGCTGTAAATAACCAATGTGAGATTCCACAGTGAAGCAGCGGAGGCCAAGGGTAGCAAAGCCCACTGTTCGGTAGATTAGACTACTTATCACGCGTGAGACACCCCAGACAGGTGGGTCCACGCTTCAGTAGGCGAATCTACTTTTATCGCAAGCCTTCAAAAAGGTAGCTTTATCGACGAAAACATTCGCTAGCCTCTTGTGACGCTCTTTACTTACCACACCGTTTGTTAGCAACATTTTACCGGATTTTATAGGTAATATTATGACGAACAAGCTAAATGTAGCAGCTTTCCAAGGCTGAAAAAACAAAACATTGACGTTTTGGGGCGCTACGGGTCCGTCGTTGACAATGACAGGCGCCGCGAGGTTTCCGAATATTTAATTCATTGAATATAATTCATATTGCAGGAAAGCAAGGCGCGAACGCTGTGGACAGATGGCTAAACGAAAATGCTTTCTGAGAGTTTTGATTAGGGAAGACGTCTACATAGCCACTCGGGAAGCCTAACCTGATATTTTAAAAGGGATAATTTGCTTGTTTCTGAGCACTGATTTGCCTCCGTTTCAAGATACCTACATCCACGGCTGACCTTCACACTTTCATATTAAAAAAGAGAAAAGAAAAAGAGGTAAAGGTAGGGAAACTTACTAAGGACGTGCCCGGTTGGCTACCATACACTTAGAGAGGGAGAAGAATAAAGAGGAAGAAGAAAACATCATAAAAGAAATAAAGTCTCGGTCATTGTGAACACATTCGCAAAGCAAGGGCTGCTGTCACGTGTGTTCCTAGAGGCCTATTCGCCTTCAAGAAGTGCAGAATGGCTTTTCCGGCCTTATTTTTCATGTCACCTTCCCTAATGGGCAATTTACGCCCACTGCCCACACTGCTTATAGTTCGAATAGGAAGGCGCAGTAGGACGGAACCCTTCAGTTTCGATCAATGCACCATACTTCACAAACCCACAGTCGAAGGACAGTACGTATCGTGCATCGACGAGAAAGCTTGATTTTGATATTCTTTGTCTTATCTGAGATAGTACGCCTACCCGGCACTTAATGTCTAGTGCTTTGATCTCCACATTTGACATTGGGGACAGTCAAGTACCGTATGCAGCCCACCCTAAACTTTACGAGAAGGAACTTGAATAATGCGTTAGTTAGCTGGTTGGGGGTGCTCATCATGTGACGCTTACCAGGTACATGCCTTCCGTCCTACCAGCCTACAAGCGACAGTCGCCGGCTGAATGTTAGACTGGCTATTCTTGGTCCCACAAATAACTCGCCGATGACCCATTCTATGGAACGAGCCAATATATGTTAGTCGGAGACCCCTTTCTTTCACCGCCATAACCGATAACGCGCACCGAACGCGAGCGCATTCAAATCCCATGGGGACCCAGGTGCAGCTCGTTAGCATAAAAAAAGCATTCAATTGCCACATTTGCTTTTGTAACGCGTTCTGGGCACCCAGCGCAAAGCGCGGCCTGAAGTTGTGCCTGTGATCTATGAACGCAAATTCAGAGCTGCGTAGAAACCAGAGCAATCTATACTGACGGTAAACCTTGAGAGTTTCTACGCAAACAAGCAGCGATGATCGTCCTAACCCGCACATGGTTGCACTTTACCCTGTGCCAATATTTCTTTACGATGTTTCCCAAAGGCGCTCTCCCGGAGAGCAGTACGCAGTTTCATTATTTACGGCAGGTACCTTACGCAGACCGCGGCAAGCAGCGCAAACCGAAAACGCAATGACTGCAGCTCGGCTCAAACGGCTGCTATAAATTGTCCGCGCGTGCTTATTATTCAGCTGCACTAGTTGCCCCCTCGCAGCTCGACGACCCATTTGTTAACCCATTGTTCCTCGTTAGCTGCCATTTAATACAGGCAACAATAACGAGGTTCTTCCGGTCTGGATATTCCGCTTCGCGTTCTCTGTGTAATTGACCACTGGAATGATTCACTACATTAGAGCGATCGCTGTTGCCAGTCAGTGTGAGGCGGTCGAATGTTAATGCTAGTTTTTAGTATTCGCCCATTTCTCAGATTTCCATGTAGGCTTTACACAACGTGACCTAGATAGTGGAGATTTCACAACAGAGCCGGACGTGGTTTACCAAGCTTAAATCGGCGACTCTGTTTCGTCCGGAAAGAAATCAGGAAAGCAAAGTTTCACAGTTTGAAGTTCCACGCGGCGGATCCATGCGGCCGACGGCCCTCGCATGAAGGCCACTTCATTAAAACACAAAGACCGTAAGCATACACTCCAATGGCCCCTATAGAGAAAGCGGTAAAGCAGGCTACTCTTTACAAACGTACACTTGTTCCTCTTGCAGGGCTTTTGAAGCTAGCTTATGTTGCGCATAAATACTAGGATAGTAAGTGCAAGTCGATTTTGCCTGGTAAAGATGCCATTCTATGCTTCTGTATGTTTGAAAACTTACGCTCTTCTTTTCTCTGTTGTCACATTTTGTGTGTCAGAAACCTGCCTTTATAATTTGCTGCACTTTAAGAGTTAGTTTTCGATGGTAACATTTCGCACTTGGAAGAATTATCGTAATGCCATTTATATTGCGCTTTATTTTAGCTTTGTGAGACTGCTTCATTTATTGCACATTTCCATCTTAGTCACCAGAAAAGAAATAATCGGCACCATTTGTTGGTGCAAGAATCTGGATATGTATTCACGGAAATAAAATGAAAGCAGGTCACGTCGCTGTCTTTTCTCATCTAATTATATTTGTCTCTACTTAGGCCGGTGGTTCAATTTGGTGAGAAAGTCCGTGTAGGCAAGGCGTGTGCCTCTTGTCCATGCTTATCGGCCACTGTGCGCCTGCATAGAAAATCAAGGACAGTAACCATCGGGTTCCTGTCCTTGATTTGCGCACAACCCTCAAACATGCGCTATATTGACAATGAGCTCAAATATGGATACTGGCGGGTGAGCTGCAGGGGAGTAAGTCTAAACTATTATCCCACAGCGATATTTATGCATTAGGTATTCCGTAATACCTATTCTCAATGGGCTAGGCCTGCCGGAAGTTGTTTGGGCAGATGCCGAAGGCAGCGACGCGGAAATTTGGCATGGAGACACGCACTGCGGCCGACGAACATCGCGCGTGTAATGAGCCGTAAGAAGCTGTAAAAATAGACCAAATTATTTTTTCGGCGTGGCAGCCTCTTTATTGCTGGCGATGACACAGTTTCGCTTATTCCGACTGTGGCGGTCTTCTCAAACGCCCCCGACAGATTAACATACCAGAACGGCCATTCCGTACATTCGCTCATCTTCTTGCGTGCGCAGCCAAATACAGTAAATTATGCGCTTTGTGTGCTCGTAATGTTGCCCACTTCTTATTACCAGCATCGCAAAGGCGATACAATTTAATTCTATAAAATTTTAATTTCTGCAGCATCCTAGCCCTGCCCGTTATTACGTTCTGTCACACTATTTCGTCGCAGTAACCTAATAGGAGGTCTAAGTATCATTTATTTATTTATTTATTTATTTATTTATTTATTACATAATACGCTTAAAGGCCCCCGAAGGGGTAACATACGCGGAACTGATACATGAAAAAATGCGAGCACTGCGCGTTACGGAAGAAAACTAACTAAAGTGCACAAAAGTTATACAAGGCTTTTACAAAAAACCCAGAAGTTATACAAAAGTACGATGTCTAGCAAAATACACAAGTAAAACAATATACAAAATACGTTAGTCAAGTGAAAATCGGATGGAAAATACAAAACTGTCGCTGAAAACAAATTAAGGGAATTAAATAGACACAATTTAAAAGATGTAAAACGAGGTGTTGCTCGAAACTGCGTCAGTGGTCACCATAACAAATTGATGAGACATGAATACACTCGTACAATGTACATGCAGAACGGTAAAACAAATGATCAAAATAATATCTACACTGAACAACGTATGAAGAAACCTTAAAACAGTACATGATGGATGTTTACGCGTAACTATTGCGTAAAAGTTCCTGAAAGGGTGCGAAATCGTATTGAGTAGCGATGTGTGATGGTAGGTTATTCCATGCAACAATTGTTCGGGGAACGAAGGAGTTAGCATAGTCAGCTGAGCGACAACTTATGCGTTTTATCTTGAAGCTTTGGTCTGTGCGAGAAAAAAAAAGGCTCTCGCTGGTTCGAAGATACGGTGAAGGTGCGGATAATGATAAAGTTTGTGCAGCAGCGAGAGGCGGGCAATTCTGCGGCGATAAGTCGTCAAGGTGAGCGCGAGCTGTTAGTGCTGAAATGCTAGTCATCATCATCATCATCATCATCATCATCATCATCATCAGCCTGGTTACGCCCACTGCCGGGCAAAGGCCTCTCCCATACTTCTCCAACAACCCCGGTCATGTACTAATTGTGGCCATGCCATGCCTGCAAACTTCTTAATCTCATCCGCCCACCTAACTTTCGCCGCCCCCTGCTACGCTTCCCTTCCCTTGGGATCCAGTCCGTAACCCTTAATGACCATCGGTTATCTTCCCTCCTCATTACATGTCCTGCCCGTGCCCATTTCTTTTTCTTGATTTCAATTAAGATGTCATTAACTCGAGTTTGTTCCCTCACCCAATCTGCTCTTCCTTATCCCTTAACGTTACACCTATCATTCTTCTTTCCATAGCTCGTTGCGTCGTCCTCAATTTGAGTAGAACCCTTTTCGTAAGCCTCCAGGTTTCTGCCCCGTAGGTGAGTACTGGTAAGACACAGCTATTATATACTTTTCTCTTGAGGGATAATGGCAACCTGCTGTTCATGATCTGAGAATGCCTGCCAAACGCGCCCCAGCCCATTCTTATTCTTCTGATTATGTCCGTCTCATGATCCGGATCCGCCGTCACTACCTGCCCTAAGTAGATGTATTCCCTTACGACTTCCAGTGCCTCGCTGCCTATTGTAAATTGCTGTTCTCTTCCGAGACTGTTAAGCATTACTTTAGTTTTCTGCAGATTAATTTTTAGACCCACTCTTCTGCTTTGCCTCTCCAGGTCAGTGAGCATGCATTGCAATTGGTCCCCTGAGTTACTAAGCAAGGCAATATCATCAGCGAATCGCAAGTTACTAAGGTATTCTCTATTAACTTTTATCCCCAATTCTTCCCAATCCAGGTCTCTGAATACCTCCTGTAAACACGGTGTGAATAACATTGGAGATATCGTGTCTCCCTGTCTGACGCCTTTCTTTATTGGGATTTTGTTCCTTGCTTTATGGAGGACTATGGTGGCTGTGGAGCCGCTATAGATATCTTTCAGTATTTTTACATACGGCTCGTCTACACCCTGATGCCGTAATGCCTCTATGACTGCTGATGTTTCGACTGAATCAAACGCTTTCTCGTAATCAATGAAAGCTATATATAAGGGTTGGTTATATTCTGCACATTTCTCTATCACTTGATTGACAGTGTGAATATGGTCTATTGTTGAGTAGCCTTTACGGAATCCTGCCTGGTCCTTTGGTTGACAGAAGTCTAAGGTGTTCCTGATTCTATTTGCGATTACCTTAGTAAATACTTTGTAGGCAACGGACAGTAAGCTGATCGGTCTATAATTTTTCAAGTCTTTGGCGTCCCCTTTCTTATGGATTAGGATTATGTTAGCGTTCTTCCAAGATTCCGGTACGCTCGAGGTCATGAGGCATTGCGTGTACAGGGTGGCCAGTTTCTCTAGAACAATCTGTCCGCCATCCTTCAACAAATCTGTTGTTACCTGATCCTCCCCAGCTGCCTTCCCCCTTTGCATATCTCCCAAGGCTTTCTTTACTTCTTCCGAAATGCTAGTATAGGGTGAATAATCAGAGAAAAAGAAACGGGCCACGCGGTTTTGCAGTGATCCGATTCCTTGGGTGAATTAAGCATTATTGAGCCAGAATTTCTTGTTCGTCCATGTTATCGTTGCTATCAGGCAAACCAGCGTCCGCATCTGTCACGAATTTATCCGGAACTGATCTACCGATGACAGTATTTCTTAATGCGTTCGAATTGTAAACGACAGCCTAACATCGGTGCTGCTATACGTATACGCAAGCCTTTATTTTTTGTTTCTTTTCAAAATTCGATGAGAAACACTTTGCTACGCACCTGACACATCTAAATGAGCTAAGTTCCTCCACAAGATTTCGATCCCAGGAAGAAATTAGTTCACAGGACCAAATTCTCATTTTGCGTTATTATTATTCTACTGCCTCTTCTTATCGCGCTCAATGCAATCCAACAGGCGGAGTAAATGAGTCAATCTGCTTTTTGCAAGTCAGTAAGCATCTTCAAGGTAAAGAAGTTACAAGAAAGCTTTAGCTCGGTGCATGTCCAATTTTTCTATTCAAACACATGTCAAAAAAATTTTTATAGAACAACCACTGGACAGATTTGAATGAAACTTCTTGCACTTGTTGCAATCTAGAAAGCGTCATCTTTTAACATTTGTGCAAAGAAATTTCCAAAAATTGTTTAAGAAACTGAAGCACGATGCTCTAATTGCCTTTATAAGAGAAATAAAGAAAGAGCAGATACATTAAATATACGAACTGACTGCTTACGATGAATGGTTACGACGTTCACGAGGGGTTCTCAAGCGTCATTTTCACAAAGTAGTCGTATACTTAAGAGCCGTGTATAATGCATCAATTTTGTCGGCTTTGGATATGTTTTTAGGGGCTGTTTACAGAATTGCAATGTCATACTGTATTGCTGAATTAAAAAAAAACTGAATACTTGAGAATTGATTTGTGTATTGTTTTGTAGTATTTAAGAATTTAAAACATGCCATCTTCAATAAAATAGTTTTTTAACAGTTGCTAGATTTTTTACCATTTTATTTAAAATCCAGCAAATCTCATTATTATTGGGCCTTGAGTTGATGAGAAAAACGATTTAAACATTCCTATGTACATAGATAAGATGCGCAGAGATAGTTCCCGAGTCATTGCTTCCTCTTAAACTGTAAAAGTTGTCTTCAATTAGAACTAGGCACTCTTGCCAGTAGTAATCAATGCTGCATATTATACTAACGTTTCTGCTCATTCAAGAAAGCGAAAGACTCGTTTTCCTATATACATTAGAAAGATTCATGCGCACCAAATTGCTCTGAGGAACCGGTGTGAACCTGTTTTTTTCTAATATTAACTTCCAAGGCGGCAGCTCCCCTGTCGTTCAGAAAGTCTCCATGCGACAGCCAATTCACCGCCTCTGGTCAACGGCTCTCGTCTACGCTTAGAGCGTGTAGCTTCGTAATGAGCAATGGGGAGAAAAAGAGCAGACGAAGCAAAACAAAAACTAACCTATAACATGAATAAAAAACAAAAGTAATTGCTCCAATTGAGATTTTCCCCCAGGATGCGAGAACTATCGACCCTTCAGCTCCTCTGACCATTCTCTAAGCCGAGCTGTTCTTCACTCTTGTCTTCCACTTGCTCCCTGTCGACCCTTCTTAACATTTCCTGCCTCGGGCCCTGCAGAAAAGCTACGCCAAACTGCCCCTCCTATTATCGACTACTCTTTTTGCTTCCTTAAATTCTAACTCTTGTCTGTCATCTACAATGCTAAATCTTTTCTTTCGTTTGTTTTTTTCATTCGCTGCCGTGATTAGAGTTGGCAGTTCTTCAGAACTTCTGAAGAAACGATACGATAATATATTTCGGCCTGCTGCGTTCGCACGTGGTATGTTTACCAGCCAAGTGAGCAGGATATGCAGAAGCTCGCTGAGGAACCGTTTTCACTGATGTGGAATTGAAGCGAACTTTCCTCCTGGAAGGATTCACGAGTAGCCCTTCGCAAGCCGAAAATGGGGGTGCATGAAAGTGAACAAATTTGGTAAGCGTCAGGAACACACCACAGAAATAAAAAGGGGGCGGAATGTTTATTCCGTTTACTAATTAATTAGACCAGGGCTTCCCCCGCTGCGTCGCCTTGCAAGTCGTCCTTCGCAGCTTATCCAATATTGTGACGCCTTAAGTTCGTGTTGACCCTTGAAGCGATTGGAAAGTCCTTCTCGACCAACGAGTACAAAAATTATTACTTCGCAAGTCGAGCAACTATACTCAGCCACCTATGTTAGGAACGGAAGGCAGTCCTTTGGAAGAAGGAAGCAAGTGTAAAATTAGGGCTAGGAGAGGCACAAATAATATGCTCAGAGTGCCTCAACTGGGTCTGAGTGGTTGGTCGTTGCACTCTCAAGATTTTTTTCCGTTGCATAGTTATGCCAGTTAGTACAACTCCTGAAAGCACGGGTCGTGTGCTTGCGCGAATGCAAGGGCGATTAATGCGTTTGTCTGGGATAGTCGTACAGATAGCTGCTCGTGGACGGATTAGCTGATGGGCCAGACGCAGTTTATAGAGGTCTCGGTTGCCTTTTGTTGCGGTTTGAAGGCTGGAACGGCTGCTTTGCGCCTGATGTAAGTTGCGACAATACACTGTGTGCCCGAAGTGATAGTAAATTCGCTTTTCCGACTCACTATTCCTGCGTAGCATGGAATTAATGGAGCAGCAACGTTAGCACATGCGAATTCATCTTTTGTTGTGGGAGTGACTGGTAGCACCACGCGCGAGTCTCCGGGAAGCACCTGTATGATCAGTAATGGATATAAGTACGCCTGGCGATTAGTGAAACCGGAAGCGGGCAATAGAATTGGCTATGGCGTGTAGCTCAGATGTTTAGCTGCCCAGTGATGGCAAGGTTTGTAGTGTGCAAGATCGGCGGGTGTTCATCGCGATAGAAAAGTAATATAGATAACTAAGCGTGTAAAACTGACCAGGCTATCTATTCATACAAATGCTTATCGAGTACAGGCACTTTCAAACTATCCGTGGCTTTAGTGGGACGCACTCTCGTACATTTCTTACACTTATGTGCAACATGATATTTTTCGAGCAGTTTCACTGCTTTCTGTTTGTCTGATCCCCCCCCCTCCCATTGCACCTTGCCTTTCTCTTCTCTCTTCGCTTTCTCTGTTTCTTATAAAGCCTTCATGAATCCGCGTTCCGCGGACGACAGTCAATGTCACATGAGCAGTCATTAGCCAACACACTGAAGTCGCTAGATTACGCATGCTCCTAAGCAAAACATCGTCATTTGGCGATAGCGTGGCATTTTCACTGTGCTAAATCAGTGGCGGTGAGCCGTTGTCGATTTATCACTACGAGTAGCAGCCGGCATGGTATCGACGATCCTCTCAGAGTGTTCGCAGTGTTTGCTTGGCATGGTCTTTCCCGGTGTCTTTTCTGCAACCCAGGTTCACATATGTGCGAAAGCAAGGGGGACTCACGGGCTTAGTTCACCTGGCTGACCTTTTGCACAACCAAAAGCACCTCGCGTTTTTGTTGGCGTGTGTTGCTGCCACCTATGATGACCGACGTCGCATGCCACTGCGCAGCTCATTATCGGTGCTCTCGCTATGGCAAGAAAGTTAAAAGCAGGCCCAAAGCATCGAGCTTTATGCAGTAGTGCACGTACTACGTAGGCTTTCATGAGAAGCACGTGCCCAGCTGAGGTCTCCACGTAATTTCATGCTCATTGCAGAATACTTTTCTTACTTCCGCACTTCTCTTTGTTTCTCGGGAAATATGTGAGTAAGGGTTGTTTCTGAAAAGCCCAACGGCGGATTATGATCGCAAACACAACCTTTTGGCGAAGGGAAGGAAAGAGCATATTAAAATGTACGTATAGACGGGGTGTATTGAAAACTTCTTATTCATAAACGATGGAAAAAGGTGCAGAATACACACTTCATGTGTTTTCTTGTTACATCAGCCCAGGATAAATATTTACCTTTAAGTAGTGCGCGGCAAGAACTGCGATAGCAGTTAAACTAGCGAACATACCAATTTCTCCGCAAATATTATGATGGCGGGGTGGCGAACGGTACAGAATAGCATGTTCGCTTAGTTTTTCTTTTCTATAACTGTTTAGATTACGTACTCACTGTCGGGTCAATCGCAAAAGATAATCATGTTCCTTGTTTTCATATAAGCCACCTATTCGTTGAGCAATGTATGGGTGGCAGGGCCTATCTCAGCCTTTAGCATTGTAGCCCGAGACCATCTTTGTGTCGGAAACCACCCAAAAAAAAAATGAATAAGCTAAATACTTTTGCAGTGTAACGTTCCGTGGAAACAAGCGTATTCTGCGGCGAATTCTAGGAATTCTTGCTGTGCACTGGAACAATGCACACGCCATCACTACAATGGTAGCGTGTACTTTTTACATATCGACTGCTACTCACGCTAACATGGGTAGTTTTTGCCTTATTTACATGCTGTACGTAGAGTCTAACAAGTTTGTAATTATCTGAAAGTATATATATATATATATATATATATATATATATATATATATATATATATATATATATATATATATATATATATATATATATATATATATATATATATATATATATATATATATATATATATATATATATGAGGTTTTACGTGCCAAAACTACTTTCTGGTTAGGAGGCACACCGTAGTGGAGGACTCCGGAAATTTCGACCACCTGGGGTTCTTTAACGTGCACCTAAATCTAAGTACACGGGTCTTTTCGCATTTCGCCTCCATCGAAATGCGGCCGCCATGGCCGGGATTCGATCGCGCGACCTCGTGCTCAGCAGCGCAACACCATAGCTACTGAGCAACCACGGCGGGTGAAAGTATATTCAGTAAGCAATAATTTCTTTAATGACCTCTATGCATCGGCGGCCTGCATTTCTTGTTATATGTATTATGGGGTTCGAAATGCTAAAACCAGGATCTGATTATGAGGCCCGCCGTAGTGAGCAACTCCAGTTCTTTAACGTACACTTAAATCTAAGTACACGGGTGTTTTCGCATTTAGCCCTCATCAAATGCGGCCCCCATGGCCGGGGTTCGATGCCGCTAGCTCGTGCTTAGCTGCCCAACACCACAGCCACTAAGCAACCACGGCGAATCAGTTATTGCTCAGTCACATTCTTATTTATCTGACTGATTCACGTGTCACCCTAGTCAGCACCGCGGAAAGGTTTACATTGCCACTTTAAATAAAGTGTTGCATAACAAATGTGACGTGGCTCGTGGAAGGTAAACTGAATAGCAACAGCATGCTGTTCTATAATGTAATCAGCAAGGAAGTGCTCAAGCTTACTTCCACTTCGTGAAAACACGATGACAAGTTTACTAAACGCTCTTTTCTTTGAACAGATTCACCAGTGCTATGCTACCACATATAGAACATGTTTACATGAATCGCACTCACCAGCGAGCTAAGAGCAGAAAAAACACGCAGCAAACCCTAGAATGGGCACTTTCACCCCAAGTTTTCCTAAAATATTTAAAAATTACATATATAAAAAAATTGAACCAGATAAGCAGCCTCGTGCATGTTGTGGAGCTGTTTCATCACGTGTAGAGTCAATTTCCGCGATGCTATTCCAGTTCTTCGCGTCTGACATAAAATATTCGCCTGGAACAGAATTTCACCTCCAATCTCCCGCTTACACCCCTATATCCGCCTCAGACTCGAAGAAAGATCCGGTACATAATCGCTTTCCAATTCTGTTCTAAAGCGCTTGCTTTGACTCGGGGGCAGCCTTCTGTCCAACGACATGGAAACGGGAAAATCGATTTTCTCAGAAAAAACCGCACAATATTTGATGTAGTTAGCTGCAATTCAAGGAAGAACTTCAAATTTAATGACGGAAGCAAGCGAATCTCTATTTAGGCCCGTACACGTTTCTCAAAATTTACAACAGCAAAAAAAATACACACACAGAGACGAAAATGTGACCTGGTATGGTCAGATGACTTTGCTGAAGCGGCAGCTTGCGTTTTCCTCCCATGTCGCAGCATTGAAAGTCGCCTAATGCTTGGGTTTCGTCATCTGTGACTACAAAGTTCTACGTCAAATTAATGTTGGTTTTTCTCGAACGCATAAGGCAAGATTATAATTTCTGTGCACTTCTGCAAGCACATGATTTCGTACTCGGTGTAAACATTTTACGAAATCAGTTTCGCATTATTGTTAACGCGGATTCACTGCAGTCTGCAATATAAAGGTCAAAGGGTCTCTGGATATGGCCTTCGAAATTTCAAATCCAGAATTTCCACACATTTTAAGTGCGGCCGCCTGCGCAGCATAATTGAAACCCTTAAACATGCCCGCAGGTTTACTGTGCCTTTTTTATGAAGTTCTTAATTTGTACGACGCGCACATGCCCTAAAAGCCACCACTGCAATACTGCGGGGCCTTTCTTAAATGAATGCACACCCAATTTCGTGTGGGAAAACACAGAAGGGAAATGCAGAAGGCTGCGTGATGGCAGCTACCCGCCGCACAAAGTTATTTCTGAGCCCACTTTTGGTTTCTTCCGACGCCGTGTATTGCAGTGCCATACGAGCGTGCGCGCGTGCTGATGACGTGTGTTTCGTGTTTCTCCCTCTACTCTCATGAGTGTGTGTGGGCACCACTTTATCAATCGTCCTTCGGTTGTTTCGCCCCTGACTGTAATAAACGAACTTGTTGCGCATATATTTTCGGTTCCCTGCACGTTCTCTAGTTGATTTAGTTACATGCGGTCGGCTCCTATCCTCGGACGTACTCATCAGTGTGACTGGAAGATTCCTGGCTACCCGCCGTGGTTGCTCAGTGGCTATGGTGTTGGGCTGCTGAGCACGAGGTCGCGGGATCGAATCCCGGCCACGGCGGCCGCATTTCGATGGGGGCGAAATGCGAAAACACCCGTGTGCTTAGATTTAGGTGCACGGTAAAGAACCGCAGGTGGTCAAAATTTCCGGAGTCCCCCACTACGGCGTGCCTCATAATCAGAAAGTGGTTTTGGCACGTAAAACCCCAAATATTATATTATTAAGATTCCTGGCCTAAACGCTACCGCGAGACGTAGCAATCCGCGTTCTTGTTTCGCTGCGCAACTACCCTGCCCAATGACTATTTCAGTGTGCACTGACAAACTACCGCGTACCGATTCCTGCAGAATGCGAACTCTAAATTGTCACTTGATTAAACTCGTATCGGACAGCTCCTAAACCACGTAGCACTTATTACAGGACGCTCGCTTAAAAAGGCTGCGACTCACTGCAATTCGTAAACACGCCATAATCGATCAGTAACCGCCAGATATATCCGCGAAGATGCGGTAAAGTTGTAGTCTAAAAGGAAGCAACGTTTCCTTTTTTTTTTCTGCTGTAGAAGTTGGAGACTGAAGCGCCGTATCCACGGCTGGCCAAACATCCAGGTATCGATCTCCTCCACGTGGCATAGCGCTTTCTCCAAACCCGCGCTAACCTATTTGATCAGCGTCTTTTCTTTTTCTAGTTTCAATCTCGTTACATATACACGGCCTAGCTAGACACGCTAAAGGAGAACGCCACCGCTTGTGCCGCAGAAGAGCACAGGAACGAATACTGACAGACCGACGCGAAGCCTACCACATCTATTTCCAGGCGCGTCCTGTCGGCGTTTGCGCAATCGTGTAAGCGTTTCAACAGCATCCCATCGCGTGTGCGACACGCACGTTCGATCGCGTGCAGTGAGGTCGGAAGGCATTACAGCTGCTGCGGGGCGCATGCGCCGTTCGTTGCGTCACAGTTTGTGCGGGAAAAGGCGTAAAAGCACGCCATCTTATCGTCATTCACGTCTCCATGCCGTTATAGCTTAAAGAAACGTGAATACACGAGCAAGATGCTCATGACACCGCCAGCAATTCAGCTCAAGAGATTGAATCCCAAGAAAAACGATTGTTGTTTGTTCTTATCACATTCGCCCGTCTACCTAGCACATACAGCCGAAACACCAGGCGATCTCTCAAGATTATTGTCGCACATATTTTTCTGCAATGCACCGTCTTGTTCTTCCGCTATAAACTTTGCAGTAGTTGCGAATATATGGCACCTTCATTTCCTGCTCCCTGCCAGTTCCTTGCGGTGATCGTGGAGTTGAGAAACTGATGCCAGAGGATTTCACAGTGCAGACAGCTTTCGCTATCAGTCACTCGATCGTGCCATTTCCTGTGTAGGCCTGGCATCCTCGGCTGAACCAAGCATATACAATGGCTCGTTTGCATGCGCCTCATGTGCACGTTTCATGAAAAATAAAATATTAAATGTCAAGGTGATCGTAAAAAACGGCGGGCATTGTATGCTTGCGAAAAGCTGAAGCATCCTACAGTGCGGTGCTAAGTTATCCTGGGCGGCTTTCCACAAGAGACCCTTGCTTCTGTCTTTGCAAGGCTCGTAAGAAAACTGAGATTTCGTAGGGAGAAGCTGACATGCGGTAGTGAACGCCCAGAGAAGCGCCCAGTTCTTGCGCTGTATATGTACAACTGTCGCATCATCTGAAAGAAGCGGCAGCAAATTGAGCAGTCCTAGTACTCTCATTAGCCCTGGAAAAACTGACCTATTGTGTATGCAGGCATTCTTAAACGACGAAAAAAAAAAGAAAGGGTGGGAGATCTACGAGAAGAGGCACGTACTTGATCCTGTGTGCGGTGCAGATATTTTATAACATACCTTTTTCCTATGGCTACTGTTACGTCGGACTGACCGTAATCTGCCTATATTGACAGGAGATTCGTGCGCAGAATCAAGTGGTAGAAGGGTCTGAACATTTTGCAGGCCATTAAATAGATGTCACGACAAGCAAAAGTTTGACAGACCATGTGTACTGGGCAGACATTAGGCAGAAAATTGCGGATTGATATACGGGGCGTTTTGCGTACAAGAAGCTGGTAACTGTACTAGCACCCTTCGTGTGATGTTGACGAACGAAGAAACTGAACACATGAAGAAGACGCGGGGTACGCTCAAGCATTGGCAGATTTTAATGATATCGTATGTGGTTCTCTCACTATGGCTTGAGTGAATCTTAACAAATATAATAATTGGTGCAGGTATTGCCAGTTGATGTCCAGCGCCCATTTTACGCATTTCATGTGTATGCCTCCGTCATTCATGGCGGTGCAATTATGTTTTACGTAGTGTTATTAACCTACTATCCCAACTTTCAGCGGCGTTATCATTCAAGAGCTTGAATTGATCTTCCGAACATTTTTTTTCTTCTCCAGGCATCAGCTTTTTGTGGTAACTGATGAATTAATCTAGTCGTAAGATAAATACATGCTTGTCAGTTAATAGAAGGCAAGAGACGCCTTCTTCCTTGTTAGGTGTGTCCTTGCAAAGATAGGCGAGTGTCGACAGTCACGCAGAGCACGACCGCTACAAGGACCCTTTTCTTCCCAAGCATACCGCGGAATCCAGTTAGGGGCGCGGACAGGTGCCCTTTCATTCGCCATTCCCCGTTCCTCTATTCCTGCTTCTGACACCTACACGCGCTGCATTTACTGCCACAAGTTATGGCTCGTACGACATTTGGAAGAGACCGGACGCGCAGATGCGAGCGGAGAACTTGCGCAAACCCGTAACCGTCCACGTGCCTGAGAGCTGCATTCGGGGATCAGCCGGGCTCGCGTAATCACCATCCCATCCGTTCCTACGCTGGAGTTCGGACAAAACTCTTGTCGCCAGGCGCTTTTGCCATTTTTTTTCTCCGACAACCTCGCAGAACAGGCGCTTACGTAACCCTGCTCCTCCTGCCAGCCGCTATGACGGCGGCCTGTAGTGGCTAATGTTGTGCGCTTATCTGCAATTGAAACCGGTCAAGGACAGCTAGAGGAGAATGATCCCAGAATCGGGCTGAAATGGAGAAAGTAGCTCGCAATTCATAACTAATGTATTGTGATTTCGCTGCGAGACCTAATCGTGGTTTCTAGTTTTAACGCGATAGCATTAAGGGCCCCGTGTCGTAGAAAATCTGGTGTCGGTGTCTGCGTCCGCGGAGTTCTCCGCGAGCGAGAATTTTCGTATATATTTAGGCAAACGTATATGCCACGCCTTGCTAGATTACACACTATTCCATCCCTAAAGCTGCTCATTCCTTGTCTTACGTTCTTGAGAAATTATTCCTAGTTATTTTGACAATGAGAGGCCACAAACAGATGTCAGGAAACAAGACACTGACAGCGCATGCCTTTTATGATAAGACTTCTCAGACTTCAACATTGAAAGCGCGAAACGATAACAGAAACCTGAAAATAATGTAATTTTTTTAGCGCGGCTAGCCACTACCTCCTGGATCGGTCCACGCAAGACGCCGTGTGTCTACCAGAAAGCTCGGCTTCGTGCATAGCGTTCGGCGCCAGCGTATTCCAGTAAACATTGCTGTTACATCAGCTCAGTTGCCTGGAAGCGTGAGATATAATCAGGAATCTTTTAATCATATCGCGTTTTTTCTTTTAAAGCGAAGCTCAATCATCCTACAAGTTTTTCCCATATGAACTTAAGTGTAGCAGGTACATCCAACTCCTAAACACACGTAAAGATGTGCGTAGGAAACGTAGGAGTGGTTATATCTCCTTGCGACGGTTCTAGCGCTTTTTGGTGCAACACACTCTATTTTTGTGCTCACAATTGCGCGATTTTCTGCACAACCTTTGCGACCTTTATGAGGGGATGCACAGGGCACATACCTCGAAAACACAAAACCGTTCGGCTATGTTAAGTAACGCCCTGAATACACCCCATAACTGTCTTTTACCCTAGTTAACGCTTCTATATTTGTCTATCCTAAAATCAGAACGCACGACTCGAATGAACCGCTCTCACAACGCCTGTAAGGTCGCGCTCCATTGTGCCTATGAAGTGCTCATTTTATGCAAGCAAATCTTAACACAACTGCTCCAACCTCATCATTACTTGGTTGTTTGGACTATTGGGCTGACCTTTGTCTTATATATTTTATCCTTACGTTCTTAGGTCTGAATATAGCTCAGCAATTGTTTCTACTTGTCTACCGTTCGGTCAGACGAACAATGGTTTGAAAGACAAAGCTGGGCTCTAGCCGCTGAGGCAGGCTAGTATGTCACTGTTTCGTCCGGGAATAGATTTATGATCTTGTCTTGAAAGGCTTTGTTTATCGAAGTTCACGATAGCCACTTTGCTAGCCGTCGCAGATAATGCTTGGTTTTCTCGGTAGCCACAGCTATTTTTGCACACAAATCAAAGCGCGTTTCTTTGTCCCACATGGCCGCTATAGGATACACGTTGAAACTGACCAACTTTCGAGACGTGCGCTGCCTTTGGGAGCCATATACAATCCCGCCTAGTGGAGTGCCTAGTGGCCAACGTGGCCCTCTATTGCCCTACGTTGGCAGAAAAAGGAACAGGACGAATCTTATTGTGGCTGGGGTGCAGTTTACCCAGTTCTTCGCTGGGGAGATGTGTGAAACTCACGCGAATTTCTTCTGTCAACGATTGAAACATGCGAGCAATAGTTTAAAATGGTTCTCTTGCGCTTTTCGTGCTCTTTAACGCGTTTGAATCTCCAAAAAGGAGAGCCACTTCCTTCTTTGAAGCTTGGTTAGACTGCGAAGAGACGAAAATTCATTCCTTCATCACTGATTGACAAAACCTCATCCGATTCACTTTCATTACTCATTCAGCACCAAGGAGCATTACTAGTATCCTCACTTTTCACATGACCTTCAGTAGCATTGCAGTAGTTTTTATTACTGGCTAAATGTAACTGACCTAAAACTACAATTTTGGCACTAAAATGATCGACACGAATTGTGGCACGTTATTATCAGCAATAATGTTCATTAGCAAATGCTTCTGCGTGGTATAATAATGGGAACAATATTGCGAAAGCGTGCAGGCCCCTTTACAAGCAAATTCTGCCGGAGGTTCCATCCCGAAGCTGTCATACATTCGTATTAGAAACCAGCGTTCACACCGTGACAAAAGCCGAGCAGTTGCTCAAACACTGAAGCAAATGTTCACCTGCGGCCAAGTGTCTCGCATCCGTCTGTTCTTAGTGAATTAGAAATGCGCGCATAAACATAAAGAGATACGAAAAATAAAAAAGGTAATCATTGCCATTCGTCATCACGTTATATCATCACTGAGTGGCTCGGAGAGCAAACCGCGAGGAGCGGACTTCGTCCCTTACCTTGTTAGGCGCCATGACCAATCGGCCTATAATAATCGCGCGCTTTTAATCTTGTTCCACATCGACTGCTCTAAGTGGAACACACTGACAAAATTATTCCATTTACAAATGTGAGCTTGCGTGGAACGAGTGTAGTTCTACGTCGACTGTTGCTTCGCTCCAGCTTCGTGCCACTGTTACAACATAGCAGTCTGAATAAAAAAAAATTATGGGGTTTTATGTGCCAAAATCACCATCTCATTATGAGGCACGCCGTAGGGCAAAGCTCTAGAAATTTTGACCACCTGGAGTTAGTTGACGTGCACCTAAATCTAAGTACAGGGGTGTTTTCGCATTTCACCACCATTGAAATGCGCCCGCCGTGGCCGGGATTCGATCCCGCGACCTCGTGCTAAGAAGCCCAACACCATAGCCACTGAACAACCATGGCGGTTGCAGTCTGAATATCTTTCAACATAAGCTTTCTTAAGTGGAACATACTGATAACACTTCGCATAGCCTGGTCTGACGAAGCGAGCGAAAATATTTGCGGAAGTCTTCTACTTATAACCTTGCGGAACCTATGTGGAATGATAAGAAATTTAATAAAGGGTACAGACATTATATTTTTGACCATTCACTTTTTTGCGTTGAACGAAGGTCTTAGCCCTCGAAACCCTAGAAAAAAATTGTGACAAGCGTAGAAAAATAGTGACAATGTGGTTTCTCAGGGTGAACCCGCACGTGCCCTAAATGCAAAAACAGCCCGTATTTGGCGATCCGTGTTAGTACTAGTGTAAATATTAAGAGGTTTCTAGCACTCTGTATTACCCTACCAAAGGTCAAGTTCATCACTGCATTAATCAGGCAGTCAGTTGTTCTCGTTGCGTGAGATCGTCAGGTGATGCCTTATGTATATCCATACGACACAGCGTCGGAGAGATAACATCGGAGAGATAACATCGCAGCGATAACATGGAGAGTCACTGCCAACCACAGGAGAGTCACTGCCTCGTTCGGCTCACAACAGCATGGTGACGCACTTGAGACGTAGCAGCAGATATATATGGAAGAAAGAAAGAAAGAAAGAAAGGCTGCTATGCTAACCAGAAAGTCGTCTGGTTGACTATCCGGCGCTGGGGAAGAGAACAAGGGGGTGAAAAAAATGAGAGGTTAAAAAAGACGTGTTCCCTTCCAGCATATGCGTGGACAGCGTCATGCTGTCAAAGGCGCCTGCACAAGCAACCCATCTGAACATGCCCCAACTGCGTTCACATTCTAGTAAACCGACGAGCAGTGGGGACAGTATTCAAGTACCACCTACATGGACGTGGAACGGTCTTCTATACTCACCCACAACTTTTGCTAGCTATAAAGTGAAAGCTACAGGGGCGAAGCACTCGCACCTGTATTCCTACGCAGTGTAGTTCGGGCGAGTTTCGCACCCGTTTAGGTTATGATTTCTTTGACATTGCATATAGCTCTGTTACTTCAGTGCAGACTGATGCATTTAAGTCGCCGTGAATTGCTGAAAACAATCGGTGTTTATAAACATCCCATACCTCTCGAGCTCTGAACAACCACCAAGGCAGCCTGCATCGAAGACCCCCCCCCCCCCCTCCTCCGAAGCAGCCTTATGACCTCAGCGTCGGTAAGAACGCTCAACAAGTGCAGAAAAAGTTAGCTCGCTCACTCATTTGTACTCGAAGAAGGTGAGCGAGAGCATCAAGGAACCCTAACGAAGCACGCTACTCTGGTGCCACCTTGTAGCCATAGTCGCCACAGTATGTCTTGAGCGGCACTACGCTATTTTTCTCATGCTTTTGCGATACCCTCCTCCACCACGTTGCGCCTCACGGTTCCGCTTCACTCTATTCCTACTCTTTCTTCCTCGCGCTGTCTTCGCTTTCGCATTCTTTCAGTGCCAGCTGCGCTTCCCTTTCGCCATCATCTTTCGCTGCGCTCGTTCACTGGATTACGAGTTACGACGCAGACGCTGGCCGCAGGAACGGGCACCTAAGAGCTGCTCTCTAAAACAGGCAAATCAGGCGGCGGCCCCTCGTGCGAAAATACGAAGTAGCAAATTAAAAAAGCCCAATAAAATATCAGCGCCTTGCTTCTTAAAGCTACATAGCATTTCAAATTATGTGCTGCAAAAGACGACTCGATCATGCTACCTATATTCTGGGAAAGAAAACGTGAATAAAATGGCGGCACTACTTAAAGCAGCGGTGGTGGACGCGTTCCTTGGCTTCATAGCCAAGAGAAAAGATGCAAAGAAAGGCAGGAAAGTTAGCCAGAGGTAGTTCCGGTTGACTACTCTGTATTGAGGGAAGAAGTAGGGGGATAAAAAGAGAAAGAAAGCGGAACAAGGACAGATGGCGAGAACGAGAGACATTCGTAAACAAACCACCTACACTATAGAGCGGTATGGGGCGGCCTTCTGAAAGCTTATTGGGAAGTCCCGCAGACCACAGGAATCCTAGCAGCGCGAATAAGTCCTTCCGCGCGGATGTACTTTGGGAGCAGTGGCCTAGTGCTCTCAGTTCTGATAGTGGACGATTGTCCAATTTATTCATCACTCGGCATATGACTCGCCTCTCGGCACTATACCGCGAGCCGACACAGATAATGTATCCGAACATCTGTTTGCAGCTGCATTTCTCGCACGTGGGGTTGTTGGCCGTTCTAATACGGAAGACATACGAGTGGGTACATGCAACGCCTAGCCAGAGATGGTACAGCATGGTCCGTTCACGTAGTCGCAACCCAGGTTGTAAACGCATCTGCATATCCGGAGACAACTAACGCAAACGACACATGGTTAAAACGTTCGAGTCTCATAGGCATTAGTCCATAGGCATGTACATTCACGGGACATCAATCGCAGGCCAGTCGCAGCGTCTCTTTGGGAAAGCGGAGTCGAGGCACATGGACCACTTTCATGTGCAGATCGGGCGGCTTTGTCGGCATGGTCATTCCCGCTGGTGTTGCAATGTCCTGGAAGCCATTGAAAGGTTATGTTGTGTCCCTTGTCACATGATATATCTGACGAATTTCTGGGTTCAGGGTGCAATGGATTCGTGGTGCAGAGCTGTTTATTTTTACCGAACCGTCTCTGTAGACATGTTGCCGAGATCTGTGTACGGTGTAAATGCGTTCCAAGTTTGCTTGCTGCAAGCTTCCAACGGCGCTCGAGTTTTCTTTTTGGTGCCCAGAACTGCCAATTGTACTTGCGGCTGGTGCAGAGAGCACAATGGGGCTGAAAACCGTATAGCAGGCGTGAATTGTGTTGGCAAGTAGGACTGATGTCGTAATAAGTTTTGGTAGGTGTATAATGTGGCCTCCTTGCTGGCAAACAAGCAAGAAGCTGTGCAGGAATCCGAGTCAGGTGTCTGTTGTGTGCTCTCAGGACGTCTGTAACAATGTCGACTGTCATATGAGGATAGGATAGGAATAAACTTTATTTGTCCAACGGTTATTGATGTTGGTGCCCGGGGCTAGGCTGCCAGGGGTCCATCGCCCGAGGAAAATCTTTCGAGATCCTCGGCAACGGCCCTGGCCCGCAGGACAGCCCACTCCTGGTCTTCGCGTGCCTCGCTCAGGAGGGCGGCTTGCCATCTCTCACTGAGGCGCCCCGCTTCAGAAGGTCCTGATGTCTGCTTCATTCCTCCTTGTCCTTCTTCCTCATGGCGTTGGCATTCCCAAAGCACATGGGCCATATCGGCCCGTTCGTGCTCGCACCACGGGCAGCCGGGCGACGGGTGCAGCGCGGGTCACAGGCGGTGCAGGTGGTAGGGGTTGGTGAAAGTGCCCGTCTGCAACCGTCTCAGGTCGACTGCCTGGGACCTGTCTAGGCGCCCGTTGGATTGTGGATATTTTCTTCGTTCTATGAGAATCTCTGGAAATGGCGAATGTGGCAATCGATGATATATTTCTTGGGAGAATAAGACAAGTTCTCAGTGTTTGGGCTTGCACAATCTGAAGTCTGCGAATATTTGTAGTGCATGTATTTCCTAGTACAGGTAAAGTGTACAGCAGAGATCCCAAAAGTATTGCTTTATATAGTTGCAATATTTATGGTACTGTAACGCCCCAGAACTTCCTGCTGTGAAACGCGAGAAGGTCCACAACGCCGGTCAAACTCTTTGCCATGCCATGTACGAGACGTGAGAACTCCAAAACAAGTCTTTATCAGTGATGGCGCCAAGAAATCGGTATGTTCGTCCGTATGGTATATTCTGGCCATTAATCCACAAAGCATACGGAGCCATTGCTTTGCGAAGTAATACGAGTGCCCACTTCTCATGTGAAAGCTCCAGGCCTTGCCTTCTTAGATATATTGACACTGCCGTTGAAGCCTTCTGATGTCGTGCGTGGGCATACTTTTACTCGTGTCAATCCTTAATTCCATGTGTAAACACCGTCCGCATACACGGAGAGCTGTATGTTTTGCGGCAATGCATCGGCGAAACCAATGAGCAACAGGTTGATAGAGGTAAGGCTACGTAATCCGTCTTGCGGCACACAAACGACTGATATAATTAGACGGCGCCGGTCCGTCTTCAGTCCAAATAAAGAAAGATCCCCTTTTCAAGCCTGGCCGATGACCATTGGAATTGTCATCTTGACATACAATAGCGGTGACTGGCTGCCTCGGCAGGGCAACGGAGAGAATCATCCGTACGCGGTTACAATGGTACTTGCAATTTTACAACGTCTGTCCAGAGACAATGGCTCGTTTATGGCGCGGGCGCTCGTCAATAGATAACGTTACTGATCTTATACCATACAGGTATACACAGCACCGGAAACACCTGAAACGAATCACATGCGGCCTTACTTCTTGATAGTAAAGGTACCTACGACAGTGTACCTCATCATGTAATCCTGGATGCCTTAGAAGCTGTAGGGATTGCTGGACCATCTTTCGCTGGATTCGTAGCTATTTGAATGGAAGGCTCCATAGATAAGAAAAGTTGTATGCTGCATTTATTGCAGAGCGATTGTCCCACTGCATAGCATGTGCAGATTTCAGTCGTATCAATTAGCGCTTAAAATGCTGTTGTGAACGTAGCTCCTAAGTGAACCATGCTGGATGCCTCAAAAGCAAAGAGTGAGCTAGCTGAATGCAGTCGTACTTCTGTAGCCGCAACAACAAGTGTACTTTGCTCATGCACGAGTCAGACTTCGGCGAAGCCTTAGACTACATAGCGACGGACAACCTTGAGGTTGCTCAACTAGTATAGCTATGGCTGCACCTATAGTTCCCAGCGCACTTGCGCGACTGGCTTTAGATACACCGGTTGTACCCCGAGTATGCACATCACTTTAGAAGTACTCTTACTGCACATAAAGCGTCGAGCCAAACTGAGAAGGCAGTGCGCACGAATCATGGAATGTGCTGAGTGTGCCAATTTCCTGGAAAAGTTCTGAAATGGAGCCATTCACATTGGAAAGAGGTTGGCGTTGAAATTACCGAAGGTGGCTGAAGTTCGAGAAAAGTTTGGGGGTGCCTCTCTTTTCCGCCAGCCGTAAAAGGGGTTCCACGAACACAACACCCTCATCAGGACACGGCCGAGAGCCCAGTCGACCGTGCACGTCCGAGAGCTTTCGTGCTTTCCACCAGGATTAGGGTGTGTCCTCCCCCCCCCCCACCCACTTACTGCACTTAACGCAGCCGTATTTCTTACTTAGTTGTCTTCCATCGGCAGCGGACGACGGCGTTTGCACCAGGAACTCAATACGAAGGGGCAGCGTTCTTTACATGCTCTCATTCTTGGTTAGTTGTTATGCTTTTTTCTCTGCCTCAGTATTCCGATTTTCTGTCGCTTTTGCATGGTTGTATGTGCACATTTACTTGAATGTGTCAGGGACATTTCGAAGGTCCAGGAAAAATAAACGAAGGTGTGCACAATGATCTTGTGTGTGTTTGTGTGCGTATTTACGTACGTGTGTGTGTTTGTGAGTCTGTGATATTACAAATCCTTGCTATAAAGTTTCTTATTGCCCATCGCAATAAAACTTTATTTTTAACAACCTATTGATTTCTTAGCCCTCTTCAGTTCTATACGCTTCCTCCTGATTTCACGTGTCGGTAAAGTTCCGACACGGGGATTACGACCTAATTTCGAAGAATCAAGAAGTACTATTCAAGCTTATCGCCTTCTCTTTATTAATATCATTGTTTATTGAGGGCGTGAGTAGACATGACTTCGTAGAAGAGCACAGTTTTCTCTTTTCTTCCTTAGTTATCACTTGGCTAAAATATTTGGACAGGAAATGATTGGGTCCTGCGGAAGGTTCCTTAAATTGCCAATGGACGAATTGAAAGAAAGATTACTTTTTTGCTTTCTCATTTCCTATTTTTTACTACGCATATCGCATTACAACGGAAAAATCTAGGAGGAATTTCGAGAGAAAGTATTAAGACTTCACTAAAGCGCACCATAAATTATTAGTTACGGGAGCACGGGGCTGTCACCAGCAATTATTGCTAACCTGCTTGTCCATTCTTTTCGACGCCTAAGCTTTGCTGGACAGCATACCAAAACCTAGAAGAACAATGCAAGCACCTCGTGAAATTAGAATTTCTCCACCAGACACAACTGCTGGAGCATAAGACCTTGTGAGCGTCTGGCTCTGAGTATTTGGAAATGAGCTCCTCTTCTTCATTTCCTTCTCTCATTGCCTTCGCCATTTTTGTCAACTAATTTTCATCAGGTATTGCGTTTTCACCGATATAAAAATTTTCATATTTCAGTCTTAGAAGATGTAATGTAATGTTTATGTGCTGTCGGTGTTCTCTTTTTTCATGACATTTGTTTGTGGGCTGTCGTTCTCAAAATTCCGAGAAATAACTTTTTAAAGAATAAAAGACAATGAGCAACTTTGTTAATGAGAGAGTGGTTGGGTATGCATGGTTCGGAATTATTTTTCGCGAAAAGATGGTCAACGTTGGACGCGGGGCGGTGGACGACGACGCTGGATTTTCGCAGCACGGGGTCTTTTACGCTATCGCATCGCGTTGACATAGTCCAACGTAGTGTGAGCACGCACCAGTTACGCACCGTGGGCGAGCACAACAGAATCTATAGTTCGACGATCACCTTCCCTATTTTTTTCAATGCCAGTGCAATCACTCGTTGCCCAATTCATGTTGTCACATCACGCCAGGCCGCCACATCTGAGAAACATAACACGGTGACTATCGCCAAGTGCTACAGCAGCGAAATGAGGCTCAGCATTCAATCACCGCAAAAACGTTCAGACAATACATTACATATTGTCTAAGATTGATAAGGCAACAGTGAGCATTCACTTGCACGGGTCGCTTATGGCATTGGCTTATGGCACTAGTTGGTGCGCCTTAGTTCAGTGAGTAGCCGCGATGCGACGCTACCCAGATGGTACGACTGCTTGCGTCACGCGTACGTCAGTGCGTGCGCCGCTGCCGTTCCAGTGGAGGGCGGAGAAGAGGTCAACGCCTCTTCTATTCGCTTCAAAAAAATGGAGGTGCTGGTTCGACGCACTGGAGCCACCAACGCAACCGGACCCGCTCCGAAAAGCGAGCGTCGAGATGGCTCTTGCTCCATCCGCGCGTTGGCATAGAATAAAGAACCAACTGCAGAGGAGGGAAACTACCTCCCACAGTGGTACAAACTGAGAAACGGGAGCGCATGGATCTTACCGAGGTACCCGACAGATCGCGCGGCTCGAACAGGAAGCGGAAATGCAATTTTCAGCTCAAACGCAAACAGCACAAGGAAGCCAAAGGAAAGCAGTGCACCTTCTCCTACAAGAGCAGAAATAAAATTCGCGCGTTGAGATACGCTGAAACCATTAACGCGAGCTCGTAAACTGTACACTTTCGTCGTTGAGCATAGCGGTCTGGTAACAAGTGACAACCATTAGCGCAAGCGGATTGGACAGTGTCCCACCAACAGTCGCCGTTGAAGATTAGCAATCGAGTGACGCAGGCATCTGCTGCCGCACTCAACGCCGCAACATGTACTACCCGGCATTTTAGCACTACCTTCTTTAACCTCCACGTTTCTTTTTGATCTTTAGGGCCGATAATGTGTCACCCACACTTGGTGCCCCACTTTCTCTCAATATAGGCATGGTCAGTTTCGTGGGAATCACCTACGGCAGAAACTTTTGCGGGCCTTTGCAGGCACGTGCCTATCGACTTCCTTCTCCTCGGACCATTTAACGCATGCTGGTCTCCATTATATCATATCTTCGTCAGTCATGATGTGGCCGACGAAGACCACAAGCATAGTGTACCCACGGCTGCAGCAGGCAAGGACGAACAAGGAACAGCAGTTACGGTCCGTGTAAATTAGGAGTCTATGGTGCTGTGCGGACTGCAGGAGCAGGTGCTTATCTCGAGAGGATATTGCCCAATGCAACTGACCAAGCCGCCACATCTGAGAAACATAACACGATGACTATGGTCAAGTGCTACAGCAGCGAAGTGAGGCTCAGCATTCAATCACCGCAAAAAAAGTTCAGAAGTTCAGACAATATATTACACATTGTCTAACATTGATAAGGCAGCAGTGAGGATTCACTCGCACGGGTCGCTTATGGCACTGGCACATTCAGCCATCCAATTACATGCACAATGCTTGCTTTTGTCGCGCATGGTGGTCTGGTAACGAAAGACAACCAGCAACGCAAGCAGACTGGACAGAGTGTCCCACCTGCTTGCACCAACAGACACCGTTGAAGATGAGCAACTTGCATTGCATGGCAGTCGGGTGACGAAGGCATCTGCGGCCGCAAAACACAGCAACATGGACTATCCGGCATTTTAGATTTACGACCTTTCCAGCCTTCGCGTTTATTTTTGCTCTTTCGGGGGCCGGTAATCTGCTGCTCACACTTGGTGCCCCACGGCCTCTCAAATAGACACGGTTGGTTTTTGGAGTATCACCATTTCGCAGCCACTTTGTAGGCCTTCCACCCACGTGGTTATCAACTTCATATGCTTCGCACCATGTAAGCACCTATGCTGGCCTCCGTTCAATCCTAATCACGGCCTAGGAAGGCCACAAGCACACTTTTCCACCGTCTGGAGCACAAAAGGATGAACAGGGAGCCCCAATCACAACGCGTGTAAAGAGGGAGTCTTTGTCGTTGTGCGGACTGCAGGAACAGGTGCTCGCCTCAAGAGACTGTTCCCAAATGCAACTGACCAGGCTCTCACATCCCAGAAAAGTAACATGGTGTACACGACCGAGTCGGACAGCAGCGAAAGCAGATTCTGCAACCAGTAACTTCAGTGTAGCTTGCACAAAGACCCAGGCTATCACCAAGACGAGCAACCCTCAAGGAGACTAGGAATATAAGAATGAGAAAGCTTGCATTCAAGAAAGAAGTCACTCTGATCTGCAAGCAGTAAAGCCTGAAAACATTAAGAAAAGTATACAGGTAGATAGAATTTATTGACAGGAAAGACCGAAACGTCAACCTGAGCTAGTGCGCTCTAGTCTGCCACTCTGCACTGGAGAATAAGGAAGGGGAGTGGAAGTACTTGGATGGGTGATGATGATAAGAGAAGTGGTGAGTGCTTGTGTGTATTAGACAATGGCCCTATTGGAGCCGGTCGTCTAGCTTGGTGTCCTGCAGACACCTTAACAGCGCTTTAGTTGCCCGCATTGAAGTTGCAGTGTCACGCCCTGGGCCGAGGAAGTGTCCTGCGACAGTGGTAGCCTGCCAATGTGGACTAGGGAACTGTCCAACGTCCTTCGCTCCAGCGTGTATGCTGGGCAATCGCACAATAGGTGTTCCAGCGTTTCAGGCGCCTGACAGTGTTCGCAATCAGCGCTGTTCGATTCGCCGATGACGTACGCATAGTGGCTGGTGAAAGCAACACCCAGCCGATTCCTGTGTTGCAATGACGTTTTACTCCACGTAACCTACGGGGGCAAATAGAATTTATCGTCTGGGTCGATCATACGTAGGCGTCTGTGGATGTTGTCGTCGTGGGCTCTGTGTGCCTTTGAAAGGTCCTGCATGAGTGCCGTGATCATACAGTTGTTGTCAGGTCGCAAGTAAGCAATCCATACTTCATCACAGCCGATCTTCCCTCACTGTCAATTAGTTCATTGCCAATCACACCACAATGACTAGATACCCATTGAAAAATGATATCGTGGCCACCTAAATCCGCACTGTGATGAAATTCGGTGATTTGCAACACGACCACATAATAGGGACCTTTCTTTAAAAAAGCATTTTAGCTTCTGTAGCGCTGATTTGGCATCGCAGAACAAAGTCCCTTCATGAGGTCTCTGTGTTCCCATAAAACGGAGAGCCTCCCGTATTGCCGCAAGTTCCGCAGCCGTAGATGTCGATTTGTGCTCTAATTGAAATCGCCGAGTAACTCCAAGTTCTGGGATAACAAATGATGCCGTTGTGGTAGATGGTGTGACCGAACTATTGGTATATAGCTGCACAGTCCCTCTATACCAAGTGTTCAAAATGAAATTTTATAGCTTTCTTAAAATAAGGCTTGCGATACACGTGAAGGCCACCTGTCCAAATAAGTTATGGGGCCAGGAGGACGCAAATAGAGATAATAATGGTAAAGCTACCCGATTAACTAAAATTTCATAATTAACATTTTGTTGACTGCCGTAAGTGAGTAGGTTTGAGTAGAAAAATGGGAGGCAGTCGTGTTTCTACACAGTATCAGTTGGAAGGATTCTAGCGTGTCTGTGCTCCGAGATATCTGGCACCAAATTCTACCTGTCGTTCCCATGACTACGCATGGAAGAGAGCATCGACGAAAAGCTCCTCTCTGTTGTAAGGCGGCTGTAGCGCGCTGCGTTTAGTCTGACGATGAGGAGGAGACATTGGCAAATATTAAAACGGTTACGCTTCCCTTCTCGACTGCCGAAATAAGAAGTCGAGGAACCCGGAACCGCTGTCGTAACACGCGACCGCGCAGCCTGTAACGATGGCGGTAGCCGCTATATCGAGATAATGGTGCGAGCGGAGAAGCCGGAGGGCAGTGCGCGTGCGTAGTGGTGACTATACGAGTGGGCATGGTCCTTGCCTGGGCTACGCAAATAAAGTGACAACATTTCCAATAACTTTAAGTTTTATTAAAATCAAAAGCAACAACTGCACGGCACACTGCCTTGTCATATCTTGATTTCGCCAGCCGAGAGGGTAGGGGGGAACAGTTATCATATTTGCCTATGCATCCGCCCTGTTTTCAGACTAAACACCGCAGTCTACAGCCGCGTCACATCAGCTAGAAGCTTTGCGCCGCTCGATCATCCGCTATATCGAGATAATGGTGCGAGCGGAGAAGCCGGAGGGCAGTGCGCGTGCGTAGTGGTGACTATACGAGCGGGCATGGTCCTTGCCTGGGCTACGCAAATAAAGTGACAACATTTCCAATAACTTTAAGTTTTATTAAAATCAAAAGCAACAACTGCACGGCACACTGCCTTGTCATATCTTGATTTCGCCAGCCGAGAGGGTAGGGGGGAACAGTTATCATATTTGCCTATGCATCCGCCCTGTTTTCAGACTAAACACCGCAGTCTACAGCCGCGTCACATCAGCTAGAAGCTTTGCGCCGATGCTAACTGTCTTGCACGTGCAATCATCTGAACGGCAATTAAAATGTGGAGTCGGATATTTTGGAGCACAGACACGCAAGAATTCTTTCAACTGATGCTGTGTAGAAACGCGACTGCCTCTAAATTTTCAATACTAACATACCCACTTACTGCAGTCACCAAAAAGTTCTATATTCAGTTTTACTTATTTGGGCTCCTGACAGCGATAATTATCAGCTCACTTTTTGTACCCCAGGCCCCATAACTTATTTGCACAGGTGGTCGTCGCGTGCTTCAAAGTGCCTAATTTTATGAAAACCCTAGAACCTAATTTTGAACACCCGGTATAATCTAAATATATGGGACAAGCTGAGCTTTCTCAAAGGAACGTAAGGAACGTAGGATTTCTTCGTAATTACGAGAGAAAGAGAGAGAGAAAGAGAGAAGAATACAGGAAGTCACGGATGTTAACCCGTCAAGAGTCTGGTTGGCTACCCTACATTGGGGGATGGGAGAAGGGGAAGAGGACGAAGGGAAAGAGAAGGTGTAGATACGTGTACGGACAGCACTTGAGTTAAAGTCGCTCGAGCAAACCAGAAGTTCTGAGAAAACACAAATTCACAAATTCGTAATTACGGGTATTTGGAGCCTCACTAGTGGTCTGGGCAATGTCCATGAAGGTGTCTAGGGGACGTTAGCCGCCTGGAACCTTGCAAGTATAAAGCTTGCATGACACGCATTTGCTTTAGAAAAAGCATTGTCATGGTTGGTTCTTGGAAGAACATTTGGAAACAACAGGTGGGCAATAGGGGTGAATTATCATGCGTGCGCCTGTTTACTACATTACATCCTGTACTTTCACTTCAACTTATCGAAGGCTTCTCTTTTGTGGATGAAGGAAGTTGCCGGTGGTCTCGAATGTGTATATATATATATATATTGTGATAAGGCTCCTCAATTGTCTGTGGGCACGGCTACAAGAGATGAAAAATGCGGCGCGCGTTCTGATATCGCTCTGTTCTTTCGTGATTGTTTGTGCATAACGGCGGCCTTGCAACTAAAGGTTTACTTAGGAAACAGCACTGGAGGGTCCTGATGGCCCACATGTAATGCAGGATCTATTTCGTTAGCTTGTCTCCGCCTTAAGGTTAACGAGACGGGTATTACATAATAATTCAAGCAGCGGTGTTAAACGACTCACCGTTATTGCCGTCATCAGTCGCAGCAGATTCTGGCTCCCGTTTCCATGCAACGTGTTCTGTGTGGCTCACGACCGAAACCTAGCTTTCGGGCTTACATGTATACGCTCGCAACACGTCACTTCACCCCAAGTTAAGTAACGCGAGGTATCGAAGCGCAATTAGCTAGTTTTAGCAGAAAATTAGCAACCAGCCTAAATATATGAACCAATGAATTAATGCTTGCAGTGCACGCGAACCTGCCAGTGAAAATTTAATACAGGCCAAAGGTTACATGGGAGATCGATGATGCTGGACGCTATTTGCGTTTATAATAGCAAAATAGAACAAAGTTACAAATAAAGTGTACAATATATAATTAGGAATTATGGTTCTGTAATCTTTGTTATGTAATAAATGATTCGATAAGTGTGAGAGAAAGTTTGTAGATTAAAATTGCTCTTATTACGGCTCCGTGCGGTCGATTTTTTCGCCCTCTGTTCCCATTTCTTGAACTTGAGAACGCCTGAAATAGCCCACACTACGGTGCTAGAATAGGAGAGGTGGCCAAACGGCGCCGCTTCGCCAATGCCCCGTGCAATATGCGGCGGCTCTAGTTGCCGCCGATTTGCATAAGGTGGCAGCAGGGGTAGTGTGGGCCGATTTCTCCGCTCCGCCGTAGTTAAAACTAGGTAGCCGGTGGGCGTCGCGAGCATTCAAACTGTGTTTTTACGTCTCTGACGGTTGAGAAAGTGCTTCGCGTCGTAGTGCCATACACCAAAGACGTCTTAAATAACACTGAATAGTTGCCGTCGCCTAAAACTGACTTCTCGCGCGGATTTACGCATGCCGCTTGACTTCAGACGTGTCGTTTATTCCTTAATTGTTTATTTGATTGTTTTATTTCTTTCCTTTGCTGGATACATATTGGTTATTAGAACTATACGATGACTAATGCGTCATTGCCAAATGAATCACGTTTGACACGAATATCTTTTTCGATATGTTGCCCATCAAATACATCTGTTTCTTCTTTCTTATTACAATATGGTAATATATCCTTTATTAGCGGGCACGACCACGCGGAGACAGCATTTACTGTCTTCCCAAAAGTACTGTTGGCGCGTTAATCAAGATATGGCCCACATGTATGGTAGATAACTACTACCCATAACTACCCATAACTACTGTCGGCGCGTTAACCAATATATATATATATATATATATATATTATTATTATTAGTATTAAATAGAAACGTTGGGCCCCGAAATCGTCATTTTCCAAGCACCTTACCGAAAGAATAAATCCCCATGGGAGGACACGCAAATTTAACAAGCAAAGTTCATGGACGCTTTCTGCAACATCGGGAAATTCGTTGTAGAAGCTTTAGCGTGCGCGATCTGTCTGCACTGTGCATCCCAAGTGCAGCGCAATACGCCGCGTCTACAACAGTGACCACAGCTTCACTCACGGCGTGTTTCGCGCCCTTTCGATTCGTTGTTGCTCGGAGTGACCGGCAAAGGTCGACTGCGAAAACAAAGGCAAGGCGGCACCGTTCTGTCTAGACCATGGTATAATAGTATCATATCCTTACATCGTGGTCAAAACCGAACGGCGTCTACCCCCAGGCCTTTGCAATCTCCGGTATTTTGTCGGCGCAGGCAAGTTTGCACTCGCCATGTGATGCTATACTGGCGCATGCGCCTGAGCAGCGCCTGAAGGGAGGGAGCAGCTTGCTTCCACCGTTGGACTGAAATCTTGAAAGAGTATTCCCTTACTAGCGTAGCCTAATTGTATTCACAAGTTAATTGCCAATGAAATTGTTTTGTGCCTTTTCTTTTGCAGACATTTCTTCTGTTCTCAGGAAGCTGAGTAACAGTGTAATTTAGTTAGAGCCAGGCGATCATAAATAAGCTATGTCCATAAGTCACGTGACAGCCAAATGCTTTTGTTTTGTTTTTTTTTTTACCCTGTACACTCGCCGGTAAGAATTTTCAGGCTTCCAGAAAAGTACACGTGCCTCCCTTGCGATCGCCGCTCTTTGTCACTCTTGTCGAGATCGCCCGCACGGATTAGAAATTTTTAAGCTCCATAGAGCCTGGAACACAGCATATCCGAACTAACAGCATATCCAAACTATTAAAAACATAAACCAGGTTTTAAAGTAAGATAACTTATGTTAATAACCGACCTTTTACAGCACAGCGAAAGCATGCGATGCGCGTCTTCGATTCCATAAACCCATTTTGCCACCTGGCGACTGCTGTAGAAACTCGCGAGGTAGGGCAACGCTCTTGCGGCGCTCGTTTGGCCACCTCTCCTATTCTACCACCGTGTGCTACACTACCTACACCAGGTTATACCACGTTAGATCCTCTATTGCGCTGAGACTATAGCGAAGCGCTCACTGTCGGTGCTCGTTAGTGTCGTAATGCACTAGTTCGCTTCATCGATCCTAGATGGCGGCGCCATCTCTGTCAAGATAGCCTATTTTACGCGTTTGCGCCACCTTCAAATTCGTTACAGGAAGTTGATCGTGGACCTCGGCATAAAACGCTTCCGGGCTAAATACAAAAGAGGGGGAGGGCATTGCTTAGACTACGACTACAGGAACGCGTACATTTAGTGACTTCATGAATGCCAACCCGTACGTACACTCATGTCAAAGCTAATAAATTTCCGGGTGACGTAGAGATGTAAAATTTCATGAAATTTTGAGCAGCGTGAAAAAAAGAATTCTTTTTTTAATGTGTTTTTCCAACAAACTGCTCAAAATTGAAAAGAAACTATTGCGCGCAGAGCTATCAAAATCGGACACAGTTGTTTCTCTGACACTGAGAAGAATGTAATTGTCACATTATTGCATTACAAAAGGCCCAACAGAGGTTTCTGGTTCAATGTCTAAGCGCGATTTCACGTTCAGGCATTGATTTCACATCAAAGCGGGAAGACCGACATTTGTATCAATCTGTGTCCGATTCCCTCCCGCTTGATGCGTCAACGCTTCGCTGTGCAGTGGACGTAGCCTTCCAGGCATTGAGGCTCGAGTGCACATACACACGTTTTGAACGCGATATCGTGGGTGCCTGTTGCGTAGCTTGGTGTGCATATTTTCAAACTTGGACCAGTTTCTCTCACATGCCCGAGAACAAGCGGGAATCTGCAGTACGCGACAATCTGGACCGACCCATTGTCTCGGGGATTGGAACCACAACAGAAAAGAATTTCAAGTTACGTAGATGGTGTTATTTAAGGAATTCAGCCTTGATTCGCTTCTTACATAAAAGACACCGCACACTTCTTATGCGAAATAATTGTCTTTATATACCGTCGTGTACCGTCGAATTTCGATGACAAATATTAGGAACTTGGTGTAACTTTCATGATTCCTTAAACTTGAGCGTGCATTGAAATGTTACCGCACTCAAATTCTTCATTTACACAACAGCCCTTAAGTCACTAATACAAACGTTATTATAATTTTTGCTAATTATTCTTATGAACTTCACGTTATTAGCGGCAAAGTATGTCCGCCTCGCCTAGCAACTCGTCTTCAAAAACGCCATTCGCTGCGCTTATGGACTTTTTGTAAAAATCTCTATTGTCTAGAAAGAGACACCCCGTATACTAGCATAATAACGTTATACATTGGGATATATACATATAACGCCGTATATGTAAGCCGTTCTATGCAGTACATATAACTTCTGTGGTTGCCAGAACCAACAAATCCTGCCTGTGATTACGGCTCTCTGAGCCGATAGAGGTCATCTTGATCGCTGATGTCAAAGACCGGAAGTGAAAAGTTGCAGATAGAATATTGCGTTAGGTCCCCTATTGCCCGCACTTGCGTGTCTGCCGCAGCGCTAGTGGTCTAACGAGTGAAATCGTAAACTGGTGTCAAAGTTTCGACAAGCGTAGTTGGGTTTGACTTTTAACGAGTCCCCTTGTCGGGACGTTACCACGTTACCTAGAGCCCGAGACATCCCTTGTTCGACCACAATCGATCACGTGATCACTGTTGATCAAGTACTCATATTCCTACAAAGCTTTTCTCTTGTCTGTATTTCTGACGAGCCACTGGCGCCTTTCTAAAAGTGGCATAGAAACAATTGTGTTCAGACTGGAGGGTTCAAGCTTCCAAATTATTGCTGCAGAGACGCCGTCTAAGGACACAGGAACAGTTCGCTTAAAGGGAGAACTTCTTTGCTGGCTTTTCAATAAGGCGTCAAACAAATAGCAAATTCCGTAAAGCCGCTGGTCCAGTCATTAGAAATGTAGATCACCGCCGCAGTGAAGTCCAGAGTTAGCGGAGGAAGGAACCCATGCAAGCCTTTCAACCTCGAATGCAGCAGAAATTCTAGAACCCAAACCACGGAATTGCTTTCCGGAGAGGCCAGGAGACTTGTGTGTCTTGTATCCTTTGTTTTCGTAGCCGCTCATTCCCGCTGTTTGGTACCGAGCTCTTCATAATTGAGGGTGTCGAGAATGTCCTTCGCATGCTCGTGTAAAGTACCTTTCTGTCGGGAGTGGCCCGCACTAAGAAGTTCACGAAGAGCTAAACACAAGAGAAAAGTAGCCCATCTGGGTTGTAGCATCTTTTGTTGGCTTTGGTTTTTGTCTACTTCTCTTTGTTAAAGCCTTCTAACGTTCCCCGTCTCGAGGTACTCGCGAGCCTATCGATAATGTACAGACGGAGACGCCGCTCGTGTTACTGACGGCCCTCTCTCGGTCACCTCCTTCCTGACCCGTTCTTTCCTGATGCGTTCTCCTTCCCTCTCTTCTGTGTAACTTTACGGACTCCAGCTAGCTGCACCACTAGTGTTTCAATCCCTTAGCGGTTCGCGATGAGAATTGCCTGCCCGCTGTCAACCGAATTGGATTTGGTGACCGCAGTTCCGCAAGCGCGTAGAAGAAAATTAGAGCCAGTTCCACGCAGTGAAAACTGTCAAAACAGTGAAGCTGGCGGTTGTTTTCTGAAGTGTGAACACGTGTTTAGCGCGATTTTCATGAAAGTCTTTTGTCTCGTTCTCGTCGTTTTGTTCAATTCGAGCTTCGGTTCCGGATTTCACATACAGTCGCGTGAGGTTGTGATCAAACCACAGTCTATGACAAACCTTGCAGCTGTGGCCGCACTCAGGGTAGGGGAATTCCTTCTTGAACTGTTCATTGGCACCCTCCGTGGGAGGAATCTCACTACGTCCACTTCTCTGCATGGCCACCTACTCTCGAAGTTGGCGTTAGCTTGCCTCTGCTGGTGTCTGGCTTGGGCTGCCTCCTCTGGAAAGTGGCGGTTGGCTTGCCGGCAGTTTTCTTGCTCTTCCCGTTCTCTATTCCCTTCAGCGGCAGTGACTAGGTTTATGTACGCAAATTTGAATCGCCCGCCGGTGCAAGCGAAAGTCTCCTTAGGGAATTTGGGTGGCTTCCGCAGTTTCGTAGAAACATTGCACGTGAACACCTAGCGCCACCTCGCTTTGGATGGCAAAGCTCGAGCACAAGCAACCATTCAAGATAGACGCCTGCGCGTTCTATGGGTCGGCATGTGAGTACCACCCTACATGTCTCTTAATTTTGTCATCATAAGTCTTTAACAGCAAATAATTTTTATTGTAAGTTGCTCATTTAGGCTTCTGACGTTTGTTGATAATATTTATTTCTGCTTAGCTGGAGCAAGTCTCGTGTTAAGAGAAATATATCAACGTACACAAACTTGCACAACGCGCCACAGGGATGCTTGCTTCGCTGTCCAAACATTTTTTACGCAATCTAAACGAATGCCTTGCTAAATTCTATATTTTTACTTTTAAGTTAATTATTACTCATTTCACATGACTTTCCTGATTTTCTTTAAACAGGTAATTCTACGCTATTCAATGCTAATTTCATAGATATTAGGAAATTTACGCTCCATAATAATTTGGAACAATCCTCCCATTTCTTGGCCAATCCCCCATCGTGGATAGGAGCCACACCTGCGACGAGATACAACAACAACAACCTCCTCAATACCGCAATCCTAATAAAGATACAGAGGTTGCTTACGCAACTTATGCGTGCTGTACTGATGTTTAGCGCGTGTTTTGCGCCTTGTACGACTCGAAGATCACTCCCGCTCAAGAAGAAGAATATCGACGTCATCAGCTGAGCAGTTTTTACTAAAAATTGCCGATAGAAAAGTGTCGGATGGCGACTTCTCGGACGATGAGCCGGATGAGACTGTAGAAATAACAGTAATTGTTCATTTCTGAAGAATTCTGCAGCAATACCATTAATTGTCTAATTATTGTTTGTTTGTTTTTGTAATCCGCCCTAACACAGCCTCAAGAGAGCAACGACCGGCAACAGGTACTGCTGACGAGGACAGCGAGGATGAATAGCCCGCGCCAACCCAGCCACCTAAACCTATACGCAAAAACAAAGCAGAAGTGAAGTGGATTGACAAGAATTTTACACCTACAAGCACTGATTGCATATTCCATCACAAAGAAGCGACTGCTCCGCTAGAGCCTCTTCAGTACTTTCTAAAGTATTTTACAGAAGAAATGTACAGCGAGCTAGCCAAGTTCACTAACATTTATGCTTTGCAACAAGAGGGAGTTGAGCAGCAGACCACAGCTGATGAAGGCATTCTTCGGAATAATGATGCAAATGGCAGTCCTGAAGTACCCAAGAACACGGATGTATTGGCAAGAGGATACAAAGGTTCCCACAATCGCTGACACGATGTCATGCAAGGGGTTTTTCAAACTCAGGGCCATGCTCCATGTGACGGACGTTAACGGACCGAGGGACCCTACACCTGACAACTTTTGGGAAGTAAGACCAATAATCAGTGAAATACAAGCCCAATGTCTGAAACTTCTCCCGTTGCCCGTTCAAAGTATTGATGAAGGGTTGTTGCGAAGCAATTTGTGAAAGGGAAGCCCAACCCGGAAGGGATTAAAGTCTTCGTTCGCTGTAGTGCTAACGGCTCGGCCCACGACCTGGAAATTGACCAGGGGTAAAGCACGGGCGTAAGTGAGAACCATTCCCACCTCGGCCTAAGGGGTTCTGTTGTCACGCGGCTTGTAGAATATGCTCCACATCGGCACAACATGAGGGTTTACATGGAAAACTATTTTACCTCCGTGCCCCACTTGTGGGAACTAAAAGAGGTTGTTCTCTTAGCAACTGGGGTTGGAATCTTAGCAAGTGGCACCATCCGATCGAACCCTCTCCTCGGATGCCCCTTGAAAAGCGACAAGGAACTAAAGCAGACAGGGCGCGGTAGCTACGATAGGAAGGTCAGTGAAGAAGGAGATATTGCAATAGTTAGGTGGCATGACAACGGTCCGGTGAAAATGGGGTCGACAATCATTGGCATCGGAGAGTTCTCAAAGGTTAAAAGGTGGAGCGAGTCACAGAAACAGCATGTCGAAATTGACTGCCGGGAAGTCATTTCACAATACAACAGTTGCATGCGGTGTGTGGACAAATTACATTTTTTCATATATTTGTACCACCTGATAGCCAAGACGAAGAAGTGGCCAGTCCGTGCAATCTCAAACTTCGTGGCATTTCCCATTTGCAATGGCTGGATAGAGTACATTTGTGACGCATCCCTCAGGGGCGTCTGCGTCAGCAGGCGTTTGGTGTATTGCGACACCACGTACCCGAGCAGGCGAGGGTTGGCCCCTCCCGCGTGTAGCCATGCGCGGCTTAGCTGTGTCTGGGGAAAGGGGGATCCGGGGGGTTGAGCCGATGCCGGGTGTTCGGACCTTTAAGGCGGAGGGAACACACCCTTTTGGCCTATGCTTCACGTAGACAGTACCTCCTGGCTGACCCACCTGGGGGAAATTGGCAGTTGCCTTTTCCTGTCCTCCTTTCCGGTATTCTTCTTTATCTCTTGCCTTTTTCGTCTCTCATGTCTTCTCTCCACTTCCGGATTTCTCGGCGGCAAGGGTTAACGTTGCGTGGCTAGCCAGCCTTCGTTATGCTGTATCTGGTTATAGCAGCGATATAAGGGTGGCGTTGGCAGCGTTTCTCTTGCAGGAACTTCTGTCACGTCTCTCTGTTGGGCTCCACGGTGTGTGGTTGGCATCGCGCCGAATACCCAACTATACTTATGGAAAAATGCTTTTCCTAAACTACCTGATCGCCCTCAGAAACAAGGGTGCACCGAAGATGTCTTTCAGTTTTTCGGACGCCAAGTCCACAGCTTCCCTCGTTTCCATGTAGTTCACTCGGAAAAACCAGACAAACCAGTGCGAACCATTTCACCGTTCCTTGTTTCCAAGTCTTTGACTGAAGTTTTTGGCATAGGATATAAGGCGTCGAGGATGCAAAGCGGTTATCTCCTCTTGGAGCTCCGGGATCAGAAACAATATCAGAAACTGCCGAAACTTGTGTCATTTGGGAAGACCCAAGTAACAGTAAGCCCTCACCGTACTATGAACACCATTCGTGGCGCTGTCTCGGACGATGACTTCCTGGAGTTCACTGAGGCTGAACGCTTGGAGGGCTTCAGTGAACAGAATGACATAAACGTTAAACGAATTAAGATAAGGCGGGATGGTAAAGAGATGCAGACGAAACACCTGATACTCACATTCGGTTCAAGTGTCCTTCCCAAATCCATCCAGGCCGGTTACATCAAACTTCGTGTTAGTGCATACGCACCCAATCCTCTCAAATGCTTAAGTGCCAAAGGTTGGGCCACAGTTTACAGAACTGTCGAGGCCGGTTGACATGTGCCAAGTTCAGTGATAATGAATAGTCCTCTGAAACGTGCCAGAACCCTCAAAAATGTGTCATCTGTGATAGCGAGCATGCCGCATACTCGCGTTCCTGTCCGTCTTGGAAAACAGAAAAAGAAATTGTGACAATGAAGGTCAAAGAAAATACATCTTTCAAGGAGGCACGTAGGCGGGTGTCATACCTGCCTAAGAGCAGCTTTGCCGATGTGTTGCGTCAGGGGGCAGCGCCACAACGGCCTCTGGCGGCTGTCCGGAACACACACAGTGAGACGGCAGTGACGTCAACCCCCCTCCCCCTAGCGCTTGCAGCTAGCGCTGCTCTGCCTCCCCAGCAGAAGGGGCCATCCACCTCCAAGCAGGTCGCCTCAAAGGTCTCGTCCAACTTGCCGAGACCTTCACGTCAAGCACAGCGCTCGGAAGAGCGCGTGTCCAGCGCATCGCAAGAGGCGATGGGCACAACCAACACTAAGAGGGCGCCACCCGCGCCTAAGGAGCGGCGAGAATCTTTAACCGCTCCAAAAAAGACAAAACTCGCGCCATGGCACCTGTAAAAGGCCCGTGAGCTAATTGCCATCTCCTAAAACACACAGCACACAGCACATTTATCATCATGGAGACACAAATAATACAATGAAATGCTAGAGGGCTTCTTCATAACCAAGACGTTATTAGAGAACTCTTACACAAACATAATCCAAGGTCGCTGTGTGTTGAAGAGACACATCTGAAACCTACGAACACAAATTTTCTTCGTCAGTACACAATCTATTGTAAAGAACGCAACGAGGCGAAGGACTATTCTGGTGGTGTAGCAATAGTTGTTGACAAGTAAGTAGCTTGTCATCATGTCGCCCTTCAGACGCCCCCTGAGGCAATGTCACTTCGGGCAATTCTGTTTATTAAATTAATCACTGTATGTTGCATATACATACCCCGAAATTACCATCTCCGGAAAAGCAACTTCTATAACCTAATTGATCAGCTCCCGGACCGCTACCTACTCGTAGGCGATTTTAATGCCCACAACACCATGTGGAAAGACACGCGATGCGACATGAGAGGTCATTTTATTGAAAATTTTCTTGTGAGCTCTGGTGCATGCCTCTTCAACAAGAAGGAGCCAACGTATTATAATATTCATCATAATTAATATTGGTCGATAGAGGTGTCGATTGGCTCTGCTTCAATTTTCGATTATTTGCAATGGCATATCACCAAAAATCCCAATGGAAGTGACCGCTTTCCTATAATGTTAAACAATGTGTTGCGTCAGGGGGCAGCGCCACAACGGCCTCTGGCGGCTGTCCGGAACACACACAGTGAGACGGCAGTGACGTCAACCCCCCTCCCCCTCAATAGAGGTGTCGATTGGCTCTGCTTCAATTTTCGATTATTTGCAATGGCATATCACCAAAAATCCCAATGGAAGTGACCGCTTTCCTATAATGTTAAACAATGTGTTGCGTCAGGGGGCAGCGCCACAACGGCCTCTGGCGGCTGTCCTGAACACACACAGTGAGACGTTAAACATATAATGTTAAACATAATACGCCAACATGAATGCCCTCCACATGCCCCCCGGTGGAAACTAGCCTCCGCCAAATTGAATCATTTTAATTCATCCGCTTACTTATCACAACATCTTATGAGTGATTTTAGCATAGAGAAACCAGTAGCATATTTTACTTGTTTTATACTCGACGCAGCTGAAAAGTTTATTCCACAAACACAAAGTCTCTCAAGTAAAAGAGAGGGTCGCCTGGTGTAATGAGCAGTGCAGACTGGTGCGAAGGAAACAAAACAAAGCGTGGGGTTTACAGCGTTGCTCCCCGACTGCAGAAAATGTCATGGAATTGAAACTCTTAATATCATAGGGAAGGCGCACGCGGAGTCAGGCAAGGAAGGCTAGCTGGGAGAGGTTTCTCTCGGGCATCACATCACTCAAGAGTCTTAAGTATGGAATGGCGCACGATAGCTAAAGGGCCAGCAAATCCACCCTCTGCCGTTAGTGGACAACCAAGGAACTACCTTGGAGGACAAGGCGAATGCTCCGGGCGAACACTTCAAACATGTATCAAGCTACACACATTACACAAAATCATTCCTCAGGTATGAACTATTACCTGAACTTATGGCACTGGATCGTAAATGGCGTCCGGATGAACCATACAACCGTCCTTTTAATATTGCCGAGCTTAAAGCTGCATTAAGCACATACAGAAGCTCTGCAATGGGAGCTGATAGAATCATATATGACATGATTAAAAACTGACACACCGACACACAGATGACACTGCTGGCACTTTTCAACTTTATCTGGGTTGCCGGATACCTCCCATCCTCATGGAAGTAAGATATTGTTATTCCAGTCTTGAAGCTGGTTAGAGACCCTTTCTTGGCGGCAAGTTATCGTATGATAGCTCGGACAAGTTGCCTGTGTAACCTATTTGAAATAGTGATTAATCGTCGACTCATACATTTCCTTGAACTTAACGATACGCTTGATCCTATCCGTGTGGCTTCAGAGAAGGGCGGTCTACGATTGATCATCTTGTGCGCATTGAAGGAAACATCCGTGATGCATTTGTTTGGACATAAACAGTTCTTCTATCAATATTCCTCGATATGCAGAAGGCGTATGACACAACGTGGTGATACGGGATCTTGCGAGACTTATCTGGAATGGGCATTAGTGGAAATATGTTAAACATACTGGAAAGCTAATTGTCCAAACGTTCCTTCCGCGTGAAAATTGGCAATGTATTGTAGCGACCTCTTATACAAGAAATCGGTGTACTCCAAAGAGGTCTGCTTAGTTGCAAGCTTTTTATCGTGAAGATGAACACCTTTTGTGCTTCATTACCGCCAGCCATTTTTATTCTGTTTACGTAGACGACATACAAATACATTTCAATTTCTGCAACCATGCAGTGTGTGCCCGGCAAGTACAACAGGGCTTGAACAAAGTGTACGAAAGGGCAGATCAAAACGGATTTAGAGTGAACCCCAACAAAAGTTATTGTGTGCTTTTCACAAGAAACAAAGGGCTCATTGCACATCCCTATATTGAAATGTATGGGCAGACAATACCTGTGAAGAAAGAGCACATGTTCTTAGGCATCATACTTGACTCCAAGCAAACTTCTGCACATAGAGTATCTCAAGGTGAAATGCTTAAAATCAATGAAGTTACTGAAAATTTTATCCCATGCAACATGGGGCAGTGACAGGAAATGCTTAATGAATCTTTACAAGAGCCTGATTCGATGACGATTGGACTATGGTGTCGTGATCCACCATTCTGCCGCCCCGAGAGCGCTAAAATTCTAGATCCGGTCCACCACCTAGGGATCCGACTAGCCAATGGTGCTTTTAGAACGAGTCCCATCGAAAGTTTATATGTAGAATCAAATGAGTGGTCACTCCATCTGCAGAGGAGATACATCAGCGAAACATATTTTCTGAAAGTTCACTCTAATCAACAGCATCCGTGTTTTAATGCCGTTAACGATATGAGATATGCTACACTCTTTCGTAATCGTCCCTCTGTAAGACCGCCCTTTTCACTGCGCCTGAGGGAGCTTATCGTTGAAATGGATGTCGCACTCCTCAAACATCGCTTAATGCTGCCAACTAAGCTGCCACCTGCTTGGGAGTGGCCGCTGATACAAAGTGATGTATATTTTCTACAAGTTACAAAGCACTCTACAGAGATCGTAATCCGGATGCATTTCCTCGAACTGCAGTACAAACAGTTTCAGTAAAAGCAAAAAGTAGCCTTGCCATTGAGGCGCTATGCGAGCAATTGTGCACGCAATAAAAGGTTTTTGTATAAACAAAAAAACAATTGCAGGATTTTTTTTGTTTTTCAGGGTGTTTAATAAACTTCGTTTTGAATATAATTATATTTGTTTGCAGTTTATTTTAATTCGCGCCTCAATGGGCTATACTGGGCGGTAGCGGATTCCCTCCGATGGCGCTTTCCTTGTGCTTCTCGCTCTCGAAGCTCGGGATTTGTGTTACGTTGGCACTGGCGCTCTCATCCGAGCTCCCGCTGGCGCTCGCGCCGAGTGGAATCCATGCAACGAAAGGGCGTGCACCGGCGAAACACCTGCGCCTATACCTCTCTTTTTCCCTCCCCCAGCGCGCGCTCTGCCCCCTTCCCCCGTGCGTGACACGCGACAACGGACGTCGAAGGCTCGACTTAGAACATCTCCGCTGTTAAAAATGCAGTATAAGTCGAACACATGCAGAATCTCCCAGTGGTATGTATATGTTTGTTTGGTGGGTCAACAGTGGTATCTCCGATGACCTAGACCCTGTTGTCTCAACATTAAAGCGAGCACACGTTTGGCGCCCGTGCATACGTCATGACGGTAGCATTCATCCGAGCGTAAGAATAAAAAAATCTGAGGACACCTAAACACTTCTTATTAGTTGTGAATGGGAAATCATTAATGTGCAATTCAACGCCGTTGCACCATCCTTTTAGTTATTGCTGGTAAGGTGCATGCGAGTGCGCTGAGACGCATGGCGAGTGGTTTAACCCAGTTGCTATGACACTCGGCTTCTGAACGTAGGGTCGTAGGCTCGAAACTCACCACCGCTATCGTTTTTCCTTTGAAATTTAATGCGCTTTTATACATTAACTTTATAGCCATTAGTGAAGCGCAATTCGAACGCAGGCGAGAGTTGCGCGTACCAGGAACGCGCGGATAACAAAAAGCCTGTGAGAGTGAAGATGACGTGTTATCGCGGCGATGCCCTTTCCCATCACCAAACACCTAGCTTGCCAACGAATGAGCAGGCGTTCCCTCTCGACCGCTATGCTCCGTCGAGGTGCACTTGTGACGTGGCGTCGCAGCCAATGCGAATTTAGGTGTCATGTCGCTCCTCCAGATGACAGACGTCTGCTTTTCCGCTCAATGGGCCATTCGACGCTTTCGCATCAAAAAGAAGGAAAGATAGAGAACTGGCCTTTTAGCTTTCAGAAGCTCGAAACGAGTATCTCTAAATGGGCTTTAGTTGAAGTCAGCTTACCTAGAAAGCTTCCTTTTCTGCTACTTGTAGAGGCGTGCTTTTAAGAAAAACACGACATCCCTGTAAAATGTACTGCATGTGTGTGCGGGATGACAAGGCAAAAACGAATGCGTGAACAGTCCATAAAGATATCGAAACATTTTCTAATGCTTGGTGGAAGTTGGTACCATAATGATCGTTCTTAACGTACGAGAAGAAGAACGTAAGATTCACGTGGAACTACAACTTATAGCCCATTACGGCGCCTTTTGGACCCATGAGGATTAGACCCTGTTCCTCGTTTTAGAAGGTCACTTGTATGAGGCATACAGCGCAGTACCAGCGCTTAGTCATCGTACAAAATATTAGAACCAAAACGAAACTTATACGTCGGTTCAAAACCACCAAACCTAAAATTCAAGCAGTCGCATTATGTCTGCCTTTAGCGCGAACCCTCTGTCCTCCACGATCACATATCATTTACCCTATTAAGAGAAACTCTCCTTATTCAATAAAATCTTCTGTTTGCATTTTGTATTATTTCAGTTCACTTTCGTTTTTCTTTCTGGTCTCGCGGCAGTGCGAGCAGCGGATCCCATCTAGAACGATGGCATACCAGCTATGTCCAGGCCTGTGGCGATGGACGAAAGCAATGTAAAACGAAACACAACATCAATAAATATGGTCGCGGGAGATTACATATCGTATGTAGAGTATTGTTTTAAAAAAGGGCATGTGCATGTTCGCTGCTAAGGTAAAAAAATAAAAAACAAAAATATGTGGATCTCACGTGCGGTGGAAGTGGACTTAAGGGAAGCTTTCATTGGCGTTTGCAAAGCAACGCATTTCTTAGTTGGCGACTATTTGCATGTGTAGGGCACAGGACACAGTTGAACACATTTTGACCGGAAGACACCCCGCTCAACATAAACTTCGTCGCCATGCCCATCTGCACGCATGACGACGATGGAACGACCATGGTGGCATGACGACGTGGCACTGACGACGACGCAGTGACAGACATTAGAACGACAACCGCGGCATGACAACAATCATGCTGCCATGGTACTCTGGGCATGCGCGGTATGCGAGCGGAGGGTCAGGAGGTTTCCAGAGATGCGCGATTCGCGAAGTGCGCTCGGCTACAAAAAGGACGAAGCCACAAGGACGCAACGTCACGCTCCACTCAGTCGGCTCTGCAGCGAAGCCAGGGCAACGTTTTAGCCTTCCGCTGCTGGCACGATCCATAGCGTGATCTAAGACTGGTGCTCCCGCGCCAAGCTGCTGTGCGCATGTGACACTGTGATGCATTCAATGGTCTGCATTTCATCATCAGCCTAGTTACGCCCACTGCAGGGCAAAGGCCTCTCCCATACTTCTCCAACTACCCCGGTCATGTACTAATTGTGGCCATGTTGTCCCTGCAAACGTCTTAATGTCATCCGCCCACCTAACTTTCTGCCGCCCCCTGCTACGCATCCCTTCCCTTGGAATCCAGTCCGTAACCCTTAGTGACCATCGGTTATCTTCCCTCCTCATTACATGTCCGGCCCATGCCCATTTCTTTTTCTTGATTTCAACTAAGATGTCGTTTACCCGCGTTTGTTGCCTCACCCAATCTGTTCTTTTCTTATCCCTTAACGTCACACCCATCATTCTTCTTTCCATAGCTCGTTGCGTCGTCCTCAATTTCAGCAGAACCCTTTTCGTAAGTCTCCAGGTTTCTGCCCCATATGTGAGTACTGGTAACACACAGCTGTTATACACTTTCCTTTTGAGGGATAGTGGCAACCTGCTGTTCATGATTTGAGAATGCCTGCCAAACGCACCCCAGCCCATTCTTATTCTTCTGGTTATTTCAGTCTCATGATCCGGATCCGTGGTCACTACCTGCCCTAAGTAGATGTAGTCCCTTACCCCTTCCAGTGCTTCGCTACCTATCGTAAACTGCTGTTCTCTTCCGAGCCTGTTAAACATTACTTTAGTTTTCTGCAGATTAATTTTAAGACCCACCCTTCTGCTTTGCCTCTCCAGGTCAGTGAGCATGCATTGCAATTGGTCTCCTGAGTTACTAAGCAAGGCAATATCATCAGCGAATCGCAAGTTGCTAAGGTATTCTCCATCAACTTTTATCCCCAATTCTTCCCACTCCGGGCCTCTGAATACCTCCTGTAAACATGCTGTGAATAGCATGGGAGATATCGTATCTCCCTGTCTGACGCCTTTCTTTATAGGGATTTTGTTGCTTTCTTTGTGGAGGACTACGGTGGCTGTGGAGCCGCTATAGATATCTTCCAGTATCTTTACATATGGCTCATCTACACCCTGATTCCGTAATGCCTCCATGGCTGCTGAGGTTTCGACTGAATCAAACGCTTTCTCGTAATCAATGAAAGCTATATATAACGGTTGGTTATATTCTGCACATTTCTCTATCACTTGATTGATAGTGTGAATATGGTCTATTGTTGAGTAGCCTTTACGGAATCCTGCCTGGTCCTTTGGTTGACAGAAGTCTAAGGTGTTCCTGATTCTATTTGCGATTACCTTAGTAAATACTTTGTAGGCAACGGACAGTAAGCTGATCGGTCTATAATTTTTCAAGTCTTTGGCGTCCCCTTTCTTATGGATTAGGATTATGTTAGCGTTCTTCCAAGATTCCGGTACGCTCGAGCTTATGAGACATTGCGTATACAGGGTGGCCAGTTTCTCTAGAACAATCTGACCACCATCCTTCAACAAATCTGCTGTTACCTGATCCTCCCCGGCTGCCTTCCCCCTTTGCATAGCTCCTAAGGCTTTCTTTACTTCTTCTGGCGTTACCTGTGGGATTTCGAATTCCTCTAGGCTATTCTCTCTTCCACTATCGTCGTGGGTGCCACTGGTACTGTATAAATCTCTATAGAACTCCTCAGCCACTTGAACTATCTCATCCATATTAGTAACAATATTGCCGGCTTTGTCTCTTAACGCACACATCTGATTCTTGCCTATTCCTAGTTTCTTCTTCACTGTTTTTAGGCTTCCTCCGTTCCTGAGAGCCTGTTCAATTCTATCCATATTATAGTTCCTGATGTCCGCTGTCTTACGCTTGTTGATTAACTTAGAAAGTTCTGCCAGTTCTATTCTAGCTGTAGGGTTAGAGGCTTTCATACATTGGCGTTTCTTGATCAGATCTTTCGTCTCCTGCGATAGCTTACTGGTTTCCTGTCTAACGGAGTTACCACCGACTTCTATTGCGCACTCCTTAATGGTTCCCATGAGATAGTCGTTCATTGCTTCAACACTAAGGTCCTCTTCCTGAGGTAAAGCCGAATACCTGTTCTGTAGCTTGATCCGGAATTCCTCTAGTTTCCCTCTTACCGCTAATTCATTGATTGGCTTCTTGTGTACCAGTTTCTTCCGTTCCCTCCTCAAGTCTAGGCTAATTCGAGTTCTTACCATCCTATGGTCACTGCAGCGTACCTTGCCGAGTACGTCTACATCTTGTATGATGCCAGGGTTCGCGCAGAGTATGAAGTCGATTTCATTTCTAGTCTCACCATTCGGGCTCCTCCACGTCCACTTTCGAGTAACCCGCTTGCGGAAAAAGGTGTTCATTATCCGCATATTATTCTGTTCTGGAAACTCTACTAATAATCCTCCTCTGCTATTCCTAGAGCCTATGCCATATTCCCCCACTGACTTGTCTCCAGCCTGCTTCTTGCCTACCCTGGCACTGAAGTCGCCCATCAGTATAGTGTATTTTGTTTTGACTTTACCCATCGGCGATTCCACGTCTTCATAAAAGCTTTCGACTTCCTGGTCATCATGACTGCATGTAGGGGCATAGACTTGTACCACCTTCAATTTGTACCTCTTATTAAGTTTCACAACAAGACCTGCCACCCTCTCGTTAATGCTATAGAATTCCTGTATGTTACCAGCTATTTCCTTATTAATCAGGAATCCGACTCCTAGTTCTCGTCTCTCCGCTAAGCCCCGGTAACACAGTACATGCCCGCTTTTTAGCACTGTATATGCTTCTTTTGTCCTCCTAACCTCACTGAGCCCTATTATATCCCATTTACTACCCTCTAATTCCTCCAATAATACTGCTAGACTCGCCTCACTAGATAGCGTTCTAACGTTAAACGTTGCCAGGTTCAGATTCCAATGGCGGCCTGTCCGGAGCCAGGTATTCTTAGCACCCTCTGCAGCGTTACAGATCTGACCGCCGCCGTGGTTAGTTGCTTCGCGGCTGCTGGGGACTGAGGGCCGGGGTTTGATTGTTGTATTCATATAGGAGGTTGTGGCCAAGTACTGCACCAGGGTGGCCAATCCTGCTCTGGTGAGAGAGTGCGTTACCGGTTCTGGTCACCGGGATCAGGCCGCACTCCAGACCTGATCAGGCCGCACTCCAGACACACGGTTTTTTTTTCTTTTTTTTGTATTTCCCGTAGGAGAATTGCGCGGCACCGGGATTTGAATCACGGTCCTCTTGCACTGGAGACGGATACTCTACCGTCCCCGCAGGAGTTAAATTAAAAATTGAATTATGGTGTTTTGCGTGACAAAAACCACTTTCTGATTATGCACGCCGTAGTGGAGGACTCCGAAAATTTCGACCACCTGGGGTTCTTTAACGTGCACCTAATTCTAAGTACACGGGTGTTTTCGCATTTCGCCCCCATCGAAATGCGGCCGCCGTGGCCGGGGTCCGATCCCGCGACCTCGTGCTCAGCAGTCTAACACCATGACCACTGAGCAACCACGGCGGGTCCCGCAGGAGTTGTACGCCTCATTTAACCTACAGTGGCGCCCTATTTGATCAGTCAAGGTGGACCAATCTGAGCTCGGTTATACCGCATGGATGGCACTCGGCTATAGAACCTGGTATTTATGACCTGCACATGTGTGGCCACACATAATTGAGGATATATAATTTTTTTTTAGGAGGGTTTCCGTACAGTGATAAAAGGAAGGAAAATACCTTAAAAAAAAGGAACATAACATGTGATTTGAACTCGTGATCCTTCAATGTTGCCCGGAAAGGTAGCTCAGTCAGTTGGTTCGTCAAGCCAGCGGTTACTTTCAAGCGCTATAGCTCCTGCTCCGAGCCTCATACTTATGTGGAAAGGGGATAATTTCTTGGAAAAATGGCCGCCAGAGGAGCAGCGTGAACTCGAGCGGCTTTAGAGACTAGGAAAACTGCCTTAAAGTATTTAGAATTGAGGGGTAGTTTCGTTAACAAACTATAACACGGCAATCAGCACTCGAATATAATTATAACGCTAATAATAATTGTAAATATTCATCTCATCTATAGTATCTAAAGCGCTCGCTGTTTCTTGCCTCTGCGTGTAGTAGTTAAGAGAGCCAGTTTAAGGGCGGAGAAGAGGGAAGGAAAAGAAAGCAAACTTGCAGCGCCGTGGTTTTAAGGGGCAACCGTGGTAGAGAAACGGAAAGGCGATATAAGCATGCGTGGCCATGATACGCACACAACAAACTGCCTTACAATATTTAGACTTGAGGGGAAGCTTCGTTAACAAACTATAACACGGCAATGAGCACTCGAATACGGCCAGTAGACTTCCAGCTGCGATTCCAACTGCATCCACATATCCTTCGCCAACGAGGCATACGACATCTGTAACGCCAATCATATCGCTACTCATCACGCGAGCGTTGCGGGAGGCCTGGTAGCAGCCAGGTTTTTTTCTGCACAGCACTAACATTTGCCCCACGTGCTACGTCACTCTATCATGCCCCTTTCGCACATTGTTGAACGCCATCTTAAAAGCTCCAGCGGGATGCTAAACATTACGATTGCTTTCGATACAGGGAGCTTCGCACGCGACTCCCGAATTTTTCTTCGAAACAAGGACATCTTTTTTTGCGTGTGTAAAAGCCAAATAAGAGAACAAAGTAAGGCGTCCAGCATTTAAACTAAAGCTCAACGTGTAAAGCAGCCTCCTTAAGGCGTAAAAAAACTTGCTGCAGCCTAAGTGTTCACTTGCTGGACGTTAATGCAAACGTTCGATGAAATGCGCTCACGGCTGAACTCAGGCCGCTTAGGAATCAAAGGACTGACGCACGCACGCACCCCTATTTCGCCTCCCCCCAAAGACACGCATCCATATAGCATGAGCGCGCACGCGTTGCACCTGTTCGGAAAAACGAAATGAAAACGCAACATACTTGTTACTCTAAGATGTGGCGATGGCATCGTTCTGACAACGGTCAATGATATAGGCCGTCCACGTCGCTTTCTTGACCCTATTTCATGCACCAGTCTTTTTCAACCCTCCAAGAGCAACAAGGAAGAATTCGGCGTATCACATAGTGGGGCAGGAGTGATTCGATACGCGTATTAAAGGCCTACAATCATATACTGGGGGTGATTACTTTTTGCCCGTAAGTAGATCGTCACCCGCATATGGTACCGCAAGGCTTTGCGGGATGACGAGGTAAATAAAATAAATTCTGGAGTTTTACGTGCTAAAACCACGATATGATTATGAGGCACGCCGTACTGGTGGACTCCAGATGAATTTGGACCACTGGGAGTTATTTAACGTGCACCCAATGCACAGTTCACGCGAGTTGTCACATTTTACACCCATCGAAATGCGGATTTCGTCCGGCGCCCTCGGGCTTTGCAGTGCAACGCCAAAGGCAATACGCCACTACGGCGGGTACATGTTATATTACTGCGTCTTTCAGCAATGCAAATGAGCTGAAGTAGAAACTACCTAGATCGAGTGCTCCTGCTAGTCAAGTTCCCCACCATGAAACGAAAGCAGTAAGTTTCTGATTGCAGATAAAGAAATCACGAATATATATAAATCATGGCACCTAAAGATTTACCAAGTTATATAGAAACGCCAATGTATGAAAGCCTCTAACCCTACAGCTAGAATAGAACTGGCAGAACTTTCTAAGTTAATCAACAAGCGTAAGACAGCGGACATCAGAAACTATAATATGGATAGAATTGAACAGGCTCTCAGGAACGGAGGAAGCCTAAAAACAGTGAAGAAGAAACTAGGAATAGGCAAGAATCAGACGTGTGCGTTAAGAGACAAAGCCGGCAATATCGTTACTAATATGGATGAGATAGTTCAAGTGGCTGAGGAGTTCTATAGAGATTTATACAGTACCAGTAGTACCCACGACGATAGTGGAAGAGAGAATAGCCTAGAGGAATTCGAAATCCCACAGGTAACGCCAGAAGAAGTAAAGAAAGCCTTAGGGGCTATGCAAAGGGGGAAGGCAGCTGGGGAGGATCAGGTAACAGCAGATTTGTTGAAAGATGGTGGTCAGATTGTTCTAGAGAAACTGGCCACCCTGTATACGCAATGCCTCATAACCTCGAGTGTACCGGAATCTTGGAAGAACGCTAACATAATCCTAATTCATAAGAAAGGGGACGCCAAAAACTTGAAAAATTATAGACCGATCAGCTTACTGTCCGTTGCCTACAAAGTATTTACTAAGGTAATCGCAAGTAGAATCAGGAACACCTTAGACTTCTGTCAACCAAAGGACCAGGCAGGATTCCGTAAAGGCTACTCAACAATAGACCATATTCACACTGTCAATCAAGTGATAGAGAAATGTGCAGAATATAACCAACCCTTATATATAGCTTTCATTGATTACGAGAAAGCGTTTGATTCAGTCGAAACCTCAGCAGTCATGGAGGCATTACGGAATCAGGGTGTAGATGAGCCATATGTAAAAATACTGGAAGATATCTATAGCGGCTCCACAGCCACCGTAGTCCTCCACAAAGAAAGTAACAAAATCCCTATAAAGAAAGGCGTCAGACAGGGAGATACGATATCTCCCATGCTATTCACAGCATGTTTACAGGAGGTATTCAGAGGCCTGGAGTGGGAAGAATTGGGGATAAAAGTTGATGGAGAATACCTTAGCAACTTGCGATTCGCTGATGATATTGCATTGCTTAGTAACTCAGGAGACCAATTGCAATGCATGCTCACTGACCTGGAGACGCAAAGCAGAAGGGTGGGTCTGAAAATTAATTTGCAGAAAACTAAAGTATTGTTTAACAGTCTCGGAAGAGAACAGCAGTTTACGATAGGTAGCGAAGCACTGGAAGTGGTAAGGGAATACATCTACTTAGGGCAGGTAGTGACCACGGATCCGGATCATGAGACAGAAATAACCAGAAGAATAAGAATGGGCTGGGGTGCGTTTGGCAGGCATTCTCAAATAATGAACAGCAGGTTGCCACTATCCCTCAAAAGGAAAGTGTATAACAGCTGTGTGTTACCAGTACTCACATATGGGGCAGAAACCTGGAGGCTTACGAAAAGGGTTCTGCTGAAATTGAGGACGACGCAACGAGCTATGGAAAGAAGAATGATGGGTGTAACGTTAAGGGATAAGAAAAGAGCAGATTGGGTGAGGCAACAAACGCGGGTAAACGACATCTTAGTTGAAATCAAGAAAAAGAAATGGGCATGGGCAGGACATGTAATGAGGAGGGAAGATAACCGATGGTCATTAAGGGTTACGGACTGGATTCCAAGGGAAGGGAAGCGTAGCAGGGGGCGGCAGAAAGTTAGGTGGGCGGATGAAATTAAGACGTTTGCAGGGACAACATGGACACAATTAGTACATGACCGGGGTAGTTGGAGAAGTATGGGAGAGGCCTTTGCCCTGCAGTGGGCGTAACTAGGCTGATGATGATGATGATAGTTCGTTAAGTATTACAGGTCGTTTTACGAAGTCGTGTTATACAGCTTTGCCATAGTGACTGATCTTAAAGAAATCACTAATATATATACATCATGGCACCTAACGACTGACCAAGTTATATAATTCGTTAAATATTACAGTTCGTTGTACCAATTCGTGTTATACAGCTATGCCATAATGACTGATCTTAAAAGTCGGATTATTGTATCTTACACTGACGTATATTCGCGCGCGGCCGACATTGCGCGCTCTCGCACATGCGCTCACTAAAGCGAACTGCGGGTATACGGGTGACCAAAGAGAGCAGAATAAGTCTACAAAGGCGTAAGCCGGACAGCAGAAAGAGCTGGCAATTTTTTTTATGCGACAGCATTATATGGCTCATGAAGCTGAGAATGCGGTGGCGTGGCCGGCGAGAGTACAAAAAGTCACGTGGTCTCAGAGACTTGCTCCTGCCATTGATTGCGCCTCGTTCTTTCTTCCACAGCTGGTTCCAATGCCGCTCATAATACCAGCATTCCCATACTACCCCTCCCTCTGCGAAGGCGCTGACCGACCGCACTGGCCCACTGCCACTCGACGCGGTGATTTCAGTGAGTTCTGTCATTCGCTCCGATGGACGAACCTTCGACGGAGATGGTACAAAAAAAGACACGTGGTCACAGAGACACAATACGCCAGTGGCGGGGTTATGTATAGCGCCGCGCGTCACGATGCTCCCAGTTGGTGTGGTGATTTCGGTGAGTTCGGTCGTACTCTCCGGTGGAAGAACATCTGACTTCGAATTCTCAGCGAAAGTGCACCCCCCTCCTCAGGACGTTCACGCAAATACGCAAACGAAGCCGAGGCACGTGATGTTCTCCATATGATCTCAATATCCATCTCTACCTCTCCATCTCGATATCTACACCCATTTCTATCTCTGTCTCCATCCATATCTATGTACATCTCTATCCACATCTATCTCTATACATCTTCATCTTTATCCATCTCCATCTCTATCAATCTCTGTCCATCTGGGGAAAGATAGCATCCTGGGGCACTGGGTCGTCGTAGAAGGCGTGACGACACCACCGGCATGACGAGAGCAATATCACGAACCTCGAATGAGGACAATGCAGTGACCACGACGGCAGCACGACCAGGAACAGCCCAGTGACTCTAGTAGGAAGACAACCTGGGCACTGGGTCGGCATAAGAGCACAGATAGATAGATAGATAGATAGATAGATAGATAGATAGATAGATAGATAGATAGATAGATAGATAGATAGATAGATAGATAGATAGATAGATAGATAGATAGATAGATAGATAGATAGATAGATAGATAGATAGATAGATAGATAGATAGATAGATAGATAGATAGATAGATAGATAGATAGATAGATAGATAGATAGATAGATAGATAGATAGATAGATAGATAGATAGATAGATAGATAGATAGATAGATAGATAGATAGATAGATAGATAGATAGATAGATAGATAGATAGATAGATAGATAGATAGATAGATAGATATGGTTAAAATGGATGAAGTAGGCAAAGAATGGTATGGTATGGAGAACTTTATTGGGTCCTGAAGGTCAACCATGCGTTGACGCGGGCCGCTCCCACGTTGGGACTGTCAGGCCGAGCCCTTCAGCCACATCGCGGGCCTTCTGGACTGCCCGTAATTGGTCAGAGAGTGATTCACTGTGTAGCATTTGCCGCCACCATTCTTGTTCCTTGTCACGGTCTGTGAAGACCGCGGGGCACTGCCAAAGCATGTGGTCAAGAGTAATGATGCCATTGCACTTATTACAGTTGGTTTGAATTTCCCTCTCCGGATAGATCCTGTTAATAAAATATGGACTTGGGTATGTTCTTGTCTGTAGCAAACGCAATGTGACCGCTTGGGCTCTGCAAAGCTTACCGTGTGGCAATGGGTATTCCCTTCTGCTTAAATAATAATGCTTCGTGATTTCGTTATATGTTAATAATCGATCCCTGTGTTCCCCGGGTGAAGTGTAAGTTGCTCGGTCTTGAAGAGCACGGCTAGAAAGTCCTCGTGCTGCTTCATTTGCCACCTCATTGAGGTTTCTCCGAGCTCCGTCCACCACCCCCAGATGTGCAGGAAACCAGCGGATTTCGATCCTCTCACTCTTGACCTTCTCTAATAATTTTGTTGCTATCCGTGTCACATATCCGTTGGTAAAGTTGCGTATGGCTGTTCTAGAGTCGCTGTAAATATGTGTCCACCGATTAGCCCGGATGGCTAAGGCGATTGTTACTTGTTCTGCTACTGTCGGGTCCTTGGTATAGACGGTGATGGCATCCTGTATGTTACCTTGAGTGTCTACGACAACGGAGGTATACGCATCCTTATTTTTAACCCAGGCAGCGTCAACGAACACCGCCTGCTGCTTATGTTGATCTATGTCTTGAAGGAGTGCCTTCGCCCTTGCCTTCCGTCTCTCGAGGTTATGTGTCGGGTGCATGTTCCTAGGGAACGGGGTCGTCTTTATTGTTTCCCGTAGTCCCGCTTGCAATTGTGTTAATAATTCTCCTTCGTTGGTGTGGTTAATTTCTACGCCAATTTCTTCAAGTAGCGCCCTCCCAGGGCGTGTCCCCATTAGTCTCTCCTGGTGGGCCACCTGTTGAGCCTCAGCTATCTCCTCTAGTGTGTTATGCAGCCCTAGGCGCAATAAGCTATCATTGGCCGTGCTGATGGGAAGTCCTAGTGCAGTCTTTATAAGTCGTCTGATTAAAGCGTTTAGCTTGTTCTTATCAGCCTGTGTCCATTGGAGCATGCCAGCCACGTACGAGAAGTGGCAAAAGGCGAATGCATGTACCAATCTTACGGCACTGTCTTCTCCTAGCCCCTTATGCTTGTTGGTAACTCTACGCAGAAGCCTAATGACTTCTTCTGACTTGTTAGAGATGTATTCTATCATCCTGCAATTAGATCCGTTCGCTTGCAGGAGAAGTCCTAACACTCTAATAGTCTCCACCTGCCTGATTGGTTCTCCATTCTTGGCGCATATGTCAATGCGGGGTTCTTCCTCTGGGATATATCCGTTCGGCCTGCGCCCACGCTTACTGCTCCGTAATACCAATAGTTCTGATTTTTTAGCAGAGCAGTTCAGTCCCATACCCTCAAGTGTTGTTTCTACCACATAAATGCTTTCCTGTAGTTTGATCTCTGTTTGTCCCATATTTCATTCGGCACTCCAGATTGTTACATCATCTGCATATATAGCAAAGTGGATACCCTCAATCTGCGCGAGACCTCGAGCCACTTTTGACATTGCCAAATTAAATAACATGGGAGATAGGACAGACCCTTGTGGTGTCCCACGATTCCCAAGTTCCAGGGTTGTCGATTGGAGTTCGCCTAACCTGAGACAAGCAGAACGGCCACCGAGAAAGGCTTTGACGATATTGTGCAATCGCTTACCCAATCCCATCTCCGAGAGGATATCCAATATGGCCCTGTGCTTGATGCGATCAAAGGCCTTTTCTACATCTAGGCCTAGAAGAGCTCTCGTATGTAGCGGGCTAGCAAGAATAAGGTGATGCTTGATTAAAAGCATTGCATCTTGAGTCGAAAGACCAGGACGGAAACCGATCAGGTTATGCGGAAGAATATTTCTGTTTTCTACATACTTAGTCAGTCTATTGAGTATGACATGCTCCATGGTTTCGCCCAGACATGATGTTAATGATATGGGTCTTAGGTTATCTAGATTGAGTTGCTTGCCTGGTTTGGGAATAAGAATTGTGTTAGCAATTCTCCATTCCTTCGGATAATCA